>NC_135860.1:19083894-19326394 GCF_031162955.1 Sander vitreus | reverse complement strand
AGAGTGTGTCTAGCCACTACTTATTTCCGTTTAGGTAAATCAGCATCACACAGATCAAGGCAACCTGCAACAAAATAATTATTATATATATGTATATTGGGTATTGAACTCATATAGCATGTTTAGCTGTTTATTTATTTAAGTCAGAAAAACTAAAACACGTATTAAGCATTTGACATTTCGTGTCTTGTTTTTGTCTTCCAGATGATTGACAGGATTTGTGTGAAGGTGCAGGACCACCTGAACTCTCTGAGGAACTCTGAGACAGACGCCATCTTGGAGGACGTCAGGTCAGCAGAGAACCTGATCAAAGATGCCAGGAACTCTAAAACGGTGAGGAAAGACACATTACACACGGGCCTCGCTGGTGCACGTGAATGAAAATGTTTTCTGTAGAAGATCATTTGAAGATCAATTTCCTACATCCTTTCTTTGATTCCTATGTCCATCCTTTGTCATTCTCTCTGTGTCTCCCCAGCTGCTCCCTAACCTCTACCACCTAGGATCAGCTGCCAGAGAGGAGATGAACAGCTCGTCAGCGGGACCCATCCAGGAGAAACTGGAGTCTATGGCTGGGGAGGTGACTACTGTCATGGACCAACAACTACAGGTAGGGTCCTATCCTCCAGAGATGATAGAAAATGGTAAGGTTAACTATACATTGTACCCACAAATACTTTAATTAAACAAATCTAATACTTCCAAGCGGTCAACTAAACCGTATTTTTGGTTTACAGGGTCTGTTTGTAATTTATAGACTGAAAACTAGAAAATAGGCACCACCTACAGGCAGTGAACAGAAAACACTGAATCTAAGGAAAAGACTTCAACACACATTATTTGATTTATTGTAATAATAATCTTTATTTATAGAGCACTTTTCATACCAACCAATTTCAGATAAAAAAAGTTTGAAGTTATTTGCTGGTGGGTTATCAAGTCAAGATGTATACTCGCTTTGTCAGCCGGGAGTTGCTTTAATCAAAGCCCTCATTATATACACACACTCACTCATATCCATCCATCTCTTATCTTCCTTCCCTTCAGACTCTCTTGGAGTCGATGGTGGATGCAGCGGAGTCTCTGTGTCCCCATGTGATGAAGAGTAGTAGTCTTCGTCCAGAGCTAATGAAGGCCAGTTCAGCCAAGATGGTCGTACCCAAAAGCTTTGTCACCAAAACCCTCCTGGAGCAGTCTGGGGTGGATATTATCAACAAGATCAGGTATGTGTGTGTGTGTGTGTGTGTGTGTGTGTGTGTGTGTGTGTGTGTGTGTGTGTGTGTGTGTGTGTGTGTGTGTGTGTGTGCCTCCCTGAGATCTTTCTGTACTTATGTTTGTTTCTATTACCTGACCATCACTCTCTTTCTCCCTCTGTGTCAGTGAGGTGAAGCTGAGTCTAGCGTCCTTTCTGTCCGATCGCATTGTTGATGAGATTTTGGAGGCTCTTTCCACTTCGCAACACACTCTGGTAAGATTAAAGTCATAAGAGCTCTCAACTGGCTCACTGACGCATTCATTTTGGCTGTTAATTTGAAAATCTAAGTTTTTTTGGTTGTGACATATGTAAATCTCTATGAAACCCCTTTTCATCCTCCTTTCTCTTTAAATTCCGCCTTTTCTCTCGGTTCACCTTTTCTTTCCACTTGCCTGTCCACATCTTCTCTTCTCCCTCTTTCTTCTCCTCCTTGCACCCATATCTTCTTCCTACAACACCTCTGCTCCCTGTTTCCTCTCCTCTCGTCCTCCCAGGCAGACCATCTGGTGAGGCGAGGTCGTCCCTTGGTGCAGCAGGAGTCGGTGGATCTGGACGTCCCAGAGGAGAAGATTCCTAAACGGGCATCGACCGAGCTCCTGGAGGCTGAGAGGCTGGAGGATCTGGAGACATGCATGGTAGGTTTGGGTGTAAATATGTGTTTTAACTGTCCATGATGTTTCATGAATTATGATCTAGCTCTCTTGTGTTTTTCATGTGACTGGATTTTCAGTAAAATGAAATAATTAAATGCAACCTGTTACATTTAGTTGTTGACACAAATACAAGCAATTACATCTGACGTAATATTACCTTTTACTGGAAAGATTGGCATTGGCATCTCTGCATTTACTTTAGACAATTGAGAATTGATTTTTGTATTGATGTTCAGTAAAGTGACCTTTTTGCAACAACAAAAAAGTACGCTTGCTGCTTTTATAAGTGACCGTTCATGTTGGCTTATATGTTCTGTATCAGGGCAGATATGTGTGTGGACATTTGCCTGAGTCTAGCAAGACAAGAGTTTCATGTTTGCAAAAAAGAATTGGGTCAGATTTGATTCTGTGATAGAAGAATGACAATAGGAAACCATTTGTCATAAATGTTTATATGTGTATGAGTGAAGTATACTCTACAGGAGGACTACGAACATGGAAAGAGAGAAGGACACTGAGGGAGAGTGAACCATTTGAAATAAATGAATGTTTACTTATCTACCTCTGTTTGAGTTTATTCAACCTCTGTGAAAATCCCATTGTTCTTGAGATGAGGAATGGTTGCTTTTTAACACGTTTCTATGTAGGTTTGTTGTAGAAACAATCGCTGTGACGATGTATGTTAGTTGTGATGTACAGTACAGTAAATGCAGGCTGCAGTCAACAGGAAGCTGCATGTTCTTGTCCTGTCTGTTTCTCTGGTGTTTTACCTCTCTTTTCATTTTATATCACTCTCTATCCTATTTACTTCTACTTTCTCCTGTTTTACATGAAACCAGCTATCTCTTTCATTTTTGTCTTCACTAGGCTTTACTGTGTGTTGTCTTTCTTCCTCTTCAATCTCCTTTTCCTCTGTTCTTCCTTCTCTTTACACCTTTGCTCCATGGAGATTTTGTGCTGCACCAGTGTAAGTAATTCTGGACTGTCCCTCTATAATCTCCTTTCAGTCCACTTTCTTTTCATCTTACTGTTCTTTCTCTTCTCTGACTCTCATCACTAACCCTGCCTGCTACACAGTCCTCTGTGCTGTAGCTTCAACTACAGCACAACAAGTCTCCTGTATTTAGATATTTGATCCCTGTGATTTATTATAAAGAGTGTAGAAAAACTACAGTATGGATGCATCCAGCCACATTGCACTGCTCCTCTGCACTCAATGCACTGCCATCATCATAACCTAAATGTAATATAATATGCAACACGTGTTACTGTGTTTACTTTCTACCAATGTATGAAGACAGTGAAATAAGTTGTATATTTTTCATAACCTGACCTAACTCTTTCCCTTTACATTTTAGGATGCATAATAAAAACTATTTAATTCACCAGTGTGCCTTGTTTAAACATAAGAAGGCCCTGTCTATATGTAGATTAAGATGTTTGTCTTACTCTAGCTTACACTGTCATCATGGCACACATTTTAACCCAAAGGAAAAAATATTACAAGACGTGTGTGTTATAACCAATACAGAACCTCTACAGTTTGTTAATTATATTAAGACTGTTGTGATTAAGTAGGATGGTGTTTGACCTTAGTGCAAGCTGGCAGACTGTCAAATCTAGTGTAGTTACAAATAAGCTGTGAACAGAATCCCGAATAGGAAACCAAGGATCCAACAGCCTGAGTCAGCTAAACTGTATGATTTTTGACAATATTGCTTGTTTAATTGTTTCCCAGATAAGAACATGGCTTATCTTTGTTAACAATTACCACAACTTTTGTCTGATTATTGTCCTCTTTCAGGTGACTCCTAAATCCAAGAGGAAGAGCATCCACAGCAGAATGCTTCGGCCGGTGTCTCGTGCCTTTGGTAAGCAGTTAATTACATATGTTTTTGAATATATTTTAAATGACATTGAGTTGTTTATAATCAAATAGTACATTATCTTTCTGCTTCATACTATAAAAAGCTGATGGATTTGGCTGGCTGGTTGTAATCATTCAATATTTGGTCTTTTAAATAAATCCTTAATATTGATGTTGATTTAATGTTTATCTAATCACAAACCTAATAACCGTACAATCTACAGAGATGGAGTTTGACCTGGACAAGGCCCTGGAGGACATCCCTGTCCATATGGAGGACCCTTCATCTCAAACTCCACCTACTCCATCTCAGGTCCTGCCTAAACTGGAGCACCGAGCGCCAGGAGTGATGGTGGAGTTGCCATCTGAGGAGGAAAAAAAGCTGCAGCACTTCACCAAACTGCGACCCCGCCGGAACAAGAAAACACATTCCAGCAAAATACCTGTGAGTAAAGCTTTGCATGGATTTTTTAAGTTAAGTTCAAGACATTAGTAGCTCCAGGAGAGGCTTACTTTCATTTACTTGCAAGATAACATTTAACACAAAAGATATATATACCAAATACTCCCATGCACGGAGACAGTAGATCTATCTATAGTTTGTCAGATGTTCTGGATATGGTATCAGATTCTTCAACTTCCTCTTTCAGCAAATCAACAGTACTCCATCTCAAGATGGGGAGCAGAATGGCCTCATGGGAAGGGTGGATGAGGGTGTGGATGAGTTTTTCTCTACAAAGGTCACCAGGATGGATTCCAAGTATGCTTTATTTATATTTTTCTCATAAATGACTCTAATGCACTTTTTTTGCAGTAGATTGTACTCTTAATTTTCTTAAGTATTTTTGTCTCTTGTTCTTTCTAATATCAGACGTTCCAAGAGTTCAGAATCTCAGGATGGAGAGAAGAAGAAGAGTAAAGGAGGATTCCTTAACCTCATCAAACGTTCCGCCAAATCCGACAAAGCAGATAAATCTGACAAATCAGATAAATCTGAGAAAAACCAGGCGACCCCTCCAGCTTCAGGTCTATCCTCAGCCTCTGTAGCCTCGACAACGGCTTCCATCCCTGAGGAGCCCTCCTCACCAAAGGTGGCAGTAAAGAGCCCAGCGCCTGAGCCAAAGTCCAGGTATAGATGAATATTTTCTGTTATTGAACAACCGATTACCCACTAACTACATCAGTCTCAATGTACCAGTCCCGATTCCTGATTCTCTAATAATTTCTGTCTTCACTGCAGAGACGCCTCCAGCCGCTCGCAGCCCACAGACTACAGCAGCAGCTCAGACCGCTCAGAGGAGCTGAGGACGCCAGACTCTATAGACGAGCCGTGGGAGAGTTCAGACGGCCGAGGCAGTCCTCAGGGAGGCAGGCGGTACCCGGGGTTGCAGATGATGGGGGGCAGTGGCCTTCTGGCAGAGATGAAGGCAAAGCAGGAGAGGAGAGCACACAAGGTGAGGTGGTGTGATTCAAAAAGTAAGCACCGGGGTTATAAAGAAAGAAAGAAGGAAAAGCAAGGGACAGATGTACCGGATTTGAACCACAAAGGACAAGATGATGCTAACTCCCCACATTAAAAACAGTGTATCCTGCACCAGTAATATTTGTGTTTGGTCGTAATTTACTTTTTACAAAGTAAGCTTGATAGTTCATGCTTAGCATTGCAGACAGAAGTTGACAAAATAAATTCAACTCAAGGTTGACTTGTTTGATTCTATTGGAGCTTTTTACCATATCACATGGTCTTTTACATCAACTTTTAGGTCAGAATCATAGCAACTAAGCAAACTCAATCTGCTGATCCATGTGATTTGGGATTTGGTTGAAAGCTCCAGAACAAGGGGACCTTGAGTTAAGAACAAATGCAGAAACAAATACAGCAAACAAGAAGACCAGCAAAAATAGAGTGACAATAATAAACCACAATAAAATGGAAAAATCCGACTGTAAAATGAAAAAAAAGTTAAGTTAAGATAATAAAATATTTCAAGCTCAGTCATTGCATTTCTTGAAAGAGATTCAAAGGTTTAGTGATTACCTTTGGACTCAAGTCTAGAGTTTCATCTGCAGATCTGAGACTGTAAAAAGGGTGTCTTAGTAAAACAGTAGATCATTTTTTTAAGCTGCATTTAAGCCATTTGATTTGAAGGTTTTATGATAGTGGTGTGACAGTGAGATATAGATCCTTTTAAATAAGGACAACATTAGATTTTGTTTTGGGGACAAAGCACTGAAGGTGTTCAGTCTCCACTTGTCAAGGCTGTTTTGTTCAACACCCGCTAACTGCAGGTTCCAGCTACGAGAATACAAAATAAGAAGCATTTACACACACACACACACACACACACACACACACACAGTCATTGCGCCTGTCAACATGTTGACAGAAAAACACACACAAAAAATTCTGTAGATTTTCTGCCAGATGACAAGGAGGAAGAGATGGAGGAATGAACAGCAAATGGACAGAATGAAGACAAGAAAGAAGGCTGATATGCAAATTCTCTGTTATGACTCACAGCAGGACATAAATGCTGTGGGAATATTTCACCGATTTAAAATTCCCACATTCGCTAAAATGCCTTAAAGTACAAGTGCTCTATTTTCTACAGTGACTTCTTCAGTGGGAGCCAAACTAGTGAGATAACAGTTAATGAGTTTAATAAGGACAATAACTGTATGTTTTGTATACTATTGTCTGTATTTGAAATATGAGATGGTGTTGGCACCTTTAAGTGTGTTCACTAGATGTATAATTTGTCCCTAACTAGCTACTGCGTGCGTGCGTGCGTGCGTGCGTGTGTGTGTGTGTGTGTGTGTGTGTGTGTGTGTGTGTGTGGGGTAAGAGGTTTATGGTGTTTGCAGCATTAGTGGTTTTTCTGACCTTGTATCAGTGGCACTAAAGCTTCTCCTGCCATCTGCTTGTTCTGGCTGGCTTCCAGGTGTGTGTGTGTGTGTGTGTGTGTGTGTGTGTGTGTGTGTGTGTGTGTGTGTGTGTGTGTGTGTGTGTGTGTGTGTGTGTGTGTGTGTGTGTGTGTGTGTGTGTGTGTGTGTGTGTGTGTGTGTGTGTGTGTGTGTGTACTTTTGTGTGTGTACTTTTGTGTGTGTGTGTGTACTTTTGTGCGTGTGTGTCTTTGTGTATGCAGGTAAAATGGAGAGAGCTATTCAGGAGATTACCTACTGTAATGCAAAGCTTGGGTGTGTGAGCTGTATCCTGAGCATTTTCTAACACAAAGGCGCCCCCTTCTGTTTAAGCACAGCACTTCTCCAATCAATAAAAGCTTGAACCTAAAAATATACTGTATATTAAATTGAGTGCAATGTGATAAATATACCAAACTCAAAAAGGTGGTCTTAACCTTTGATTACCTTTTTTAAAGCATTATATGAAGAAAATGTTTTATTGTTATAATGTTGTACAGTATTGGTACATACTAGGTTTCATGTTCTGGTTTTATGTCATAAAACGGAGTAATCAGTTAAAAGAAGAAAAAAAATATTTTACCGTTCTGAACTCCTGTATAGTGATCCAATATTTTGTCCTTGTTTCTCCTCCAGTCTTCCAGCCCTGACAAGCCTGACAGCAATGCAACAGGTAAGCGGTTTTATCTGTTGAGGTAAACAAGCTAACTATTAATGAATAATTCAGATTTGCAGCTGGTTTTAGTGGATTATTTTCATGTTCCTGTTTTGGGGTCTGGTTTCATACCCATACAGTACCTAAAAATCATTGTGTGCATGATTTAAAAATATATTTATTCATTTTTGCATCTGCCTGCAGCCAAGTCTCAGCCCACCATTCCAGAAAGTAGGTCTCCTAGTGGCTCAATTCATAAATCCGACCCTTCATCTGGTTCTTCAGAGAAGACCCCTCCTCGTGGCGAGACTAAGCCTGACCCAGCCCCTCGTCTACGGGCTACATCCTCCTCAAGTCCCCCTGGGGGACCCGTGAGTCCCAAACCGCCGGTGCCACAGGGAGCGAAGCCTGCTCTGGCCGCCCGACCCACCATCCCTCTGAAGCCAAGGACCAGCAGTACCAGCAGGAGCATAGGTACAGTCTGAGCACTGGCTAAGATTGCCACGCTGAGGAGATTGTTGCTACAGTGATTCAATGTTTATCTTCCGGTGAGATTGTGCGACAGATATTTGTTTGAGTTGATAGTATTTGTTTTCTGATAATTTTACCGCCAGATGAGAGCTCAGATTCCCCCAGCAGTGGCAGTGTGTCCCCTAAGGTCACAGTTCTTCCTCCCACGCTGAAGAGGACGGTGTCAGAGAAAGACAAAGAGGGCCAGACCGGTCTGCAGTCAGGAGGCTTTGCCAACAAAACCACTCAGGATGGTGGGTCATAAAACCTATCTATCAAAATCTTTTAAATCTCTATGTAGCTCATCCATGGCATTAATGCTAATAAATGAATACATGTTTAACTGCACGGAAAGAGTCCTCTTCTTACAAACAATTAAACACTGGTAGTTGCCTTTTTCTCTCCTTCACCTGAAACCTGTCCTTTGGCCAGAGCAGATTTCCCCTAGATAGACTGGTACATGGTTTGATGTCATCGTCAAGATCTGACAGCAGTTATCTATTATGTAACAGGCAGCCTGGCAGCTTTGTGATTTTTGTCTGTCTGTCTTTGCTCCCTTCCCTCTGATGTTTTTATATATGATATCCTCTCCTTTGGTCTCCCTTGGTGACCCTCCCCTACCTTTTTTACTGTATGTTATCAGTGACACCCTCTGGGACCCGTCAGAGGTACACATACCTGATTCATGTTCATGAGCAGAATTTCTGCTCTCGGGCAAATGAGAATTTCTTTTGAAACCGTTGGCTACTTGGTGTGTTTCTTTGTTTTGTTGTTTCTCAATAGAAGTTTAATTAAATCTGTGTTGTTTTTTATATGCATAGCAGGATCCCTTTTAAGTATTCACTCTCATCTATCCCAGCATGCATTGGGCAGAGAGTAGGAAAATATTCTGCTGCACAGACCACCAGTCAATCACAGGGATAACAATCTGCATATTCACAAAATTCACAACTTTGTGTAATTTAGGAATTCAGGAATTCATCCTACCTCTATATTATTTATTTTTTAAGTAGGTGATGTATTAAGTATCCTTTGTTTCTATACATTTGTTTTGCTGCTACAGTTTTAATAATGAGCCATTTTTGTCAGCAGGCTGTTTTGTATAAAAGCGATATGTACACACACTGCTGGTATGCAGAGTAGTTATTCAGCCTTGGGTAATATAAATATAAGGTGTAATATAAACTGAAATGTAGTATAAATATAAGGTGGGCTTAAGGTGCTTTACATCACTTCCTGGTTTTGTTTATGTATTCCAACTGGCTGTAAGGCTGGCATTGGAACAAGAGCCAACTGTAGCAGCACACTTTAAAACTGCTACATGTACCCAACAAAAATAATAATTGCTCATTTCCTGTTTCCCTTTCCTGCTCACCTCTTCTTCTCTCTCCCCCCATCTTCCCCTTGCTCTAAGCATTGTCAACACTTAGTGTTATTTTCATCTTCTCTCTCTTGTTTTCAGTGAGGACGGGGTCTGTGTCAGACACTGTTCAGCGACCCAGCCGTCTCCGCACCAACTCTGAGGACCATGGCTCCTTTAAGGCCAAGGGCCAATCTCCAAACCCTGACAAGGCTGTGCGCAAAAAGTCCTCAGACTCTGTGGAGGAGGCAGACAAGGACTTTATTTTAATATAAGTAGGAAAAATTCACAGCAAATAACGGTTGCTCACACCTTGACTTTAGTAAACAACTAAGGGGGAATAAAATCAATATGTTTTCATTTATATTAGAGGTTGTACCTGTACGTTCTGTCTGACCGCAAAGAGGACCTGCTGTATCAGGTAATACAAAGTTTCAAGTTAGTTTGGTTATCTGTGATGAAAAATATTGATACTAACACTTTGGGGAATAAATCCTCAGTTTTTCAGTCGCATTTCACCTAGTAAACCAAACTGTGCTAAGTCTCCTAAGAGCTTCCTTCTCTCTCACAAACAGCCTTTTCTCCTTTCATTCCTACTCTCTGCTGTCAGGTAAAAATCTCATGGAATTGAGGAAATGGTTCCTGGGGTGAAAAAGCGTATTCTGCCAATGAATACTGAAACCTGAATGGAGTTTGTAAACCACTTAAAAAAAAAAAAAAGAAAAAAGGAAAAAAAAGAGATGATTTCAGGAACCAGCCGACTTTATGTGCAAAAGACAGAGAGAGACTGTAAAACGGAGTGTAGTACTAATCTAAAGTCTTGTTGCTATTTGTTACAGTAGCTCGTCTCCCAGGGACCAAACACATGTAACAGTAATACCAGGATCACTGTACTGTACATACGACCAGACCAGGACCCAATGGCATTTTGTTCCTTCAATATATTTGTATAGATTTTTCTATATGCTATTTTCAGTATGTGCAAGTTACCTTTCTTCGGACTTCAAAGGTGACTGAATCCATTATGCAATTCATCTTTTTTTTTCAGGTAAATACAGGTTCAGCTGAGAATCTCAGCCCACCATGAATCACAAATACAGATTTGATGTAGCTTAGTCACTCAGACGAAACTCAACTAGTTAAAGACCTTATCTAACATCCCAAGTGAACTCTTGTGTGAGTTGGAGTGACCATATGAAGTGTTGCTTTGAGAGGACTGTGGCACACTTTAACTTCACTGTTGATAACCAATCAATAAGGCTTCAGCACTGTTAACTAACACTGTTCTCTGTGTTTAGACACTGTGGCGGTTTATGGGGAAAGGCAGTATGTGTCTGTCATTAAAGTGCAATACAGAGTGCCATCATAAACATGTCTGTAGTGTTTTTGGTCAAACATATTGTCTAAACTGTGTGGTGTGCCAGTGTTTGTCACAGTCATACGCACTCTGAATTGCTCTTAAAGA
Source organism: Sander vitreus (assembly GCF_031162955.1). Classification (NCBI taxonomy): domain Eukaryota; kingdom Metazoa; phylum Chordata; class Actinopteri; order Perciformes; family Percidae; genus Sander; species Sander vitreus. Next base: position 19,315,707 of record NC_135860.1, on the reverse strand, counting down.
CGAATGGATTCCCCACTTCCGATAACACACTGACATGTATTAATATTCCCCTGGTGTGCCGATGGTCCAATGAAAGCAAAGAACTTACTCAAAAAGAGGGATTTCATACATAATCAGCTTGAATGCAACATGGAAGCCACTGACAGTTGCTTCCCATTTCAGTAGCTTTTTTGATCCATTTTTGACGATAACCTCTTCAGTCTGATCTTTGTGTGAAAACGGGACACTGAGGGAACTCCAACCTTTAAACACTTAAGACTTGACCTTCAGGGCTTTTAAATTCAGTTCACTTTCACTTCATTCTCTTCAAAGATAATTCTTTGAAATACAACCTATAAAGAGTTGGCATTTGTTAAAAGAATAATTGATAATGCAATGTCTGAGGTGACTGTGCACTCGATTGGGGGGAGCTATATGTTGACCACATAGACCTCTTGGCTATTCTGTATGTAGCATTTTCAGGATCTGAATGCTACATAACAATAACATCATAAGTCTCAGGCCAATTCCTCTTATCCTTGTCATTTAAAAGCAAGAAATGCCCTTTTTTTACACTGCTACACAGTCATCAAACAGATTCCCAAGATGAACTTAAGTATTAAAAAAGAAAAAAAGAAAAAGAAAAAACGTAACATGGGAATCTGTCCCATCTCTGCCATCATCCTATATGATGTGAAACGCAGCAGTATACCCCCAACACACCTATATGTGAGATCCAACTGATGTTTCATTATATCAGATTTAACCACTGTGGAATTACTTTAGACTATCTAGTTGTGTGCTCCAATGTTTATTTTAAACATGCACCGGACCTTGTTCTTTATGCGCAGTGTGAAAAGGGCACAAATGTATGTTATTGTACAATAGTCCAAGTCAAGTCAGGGCCAAAGGTCTTACTAGTGCACCATTTCCTATGGTGTCTATCGATGTCTTTTTGTGGGATTCTGATTTTGCATCTTTGTCACTAATCATGGTTCGGAAATAACACTGTTCCTGCTGTATATAGTTAATCTAGTCTCTGATGTCAACAACTGCTTCAATTTACAGTCTCAGCCCCAAAACTCAAACATCACTTTTGTTTGAAAGGTGTTCCAGGACACTCAAAAAAAAAAAAAAAAAATACCATTACTTTAGAGCAAACACGTGTGGCTGTGTGCTGTATTCCGTTGATTTCTAGCCATTTTTATGATGCAAGGAAATCCTATGGATACCTTCTTCTCTCTGTTTTTGCTTTCTGTTTGGGATTTCAGAAGCAGCTTGCTGTCTGAAAGACTGATCTGTTCAACCCTGAAAAATGAGAATCCATCTTTATTTCTTTTGGTGCACGGAGTGAAGAAAGTGAAAATAACCAGTAGCATTGAGTGTAGACTCTGTGTGTGTGTGTGTGTGAGACTGCATGATGTGGCTGTGAGTTGTACTGTATGTATATATGTGCTTTCTTACATCTAGGAGTGTGCGTGTGTATATATATGTATGTGTAATATACGCACATGTATTATACACACTGTGAAACATTCACATGCCTATGTGAGCACAGCAAATCCTATAATGTTTTGGTACTAAGTACACTACTATACTAGGGGTTTGTTTGTAACTTATTTGGAATGAAAAACAGTAGCTGGTGATGTCTTGATCCTTTGTTGTTTTTCCTCTCACATGTACATTGTGTTCATAAATGTAGAAAATAATTCTTTGTATGTATTCATTTATTACATGTAATCAATTTAATGTTACTTTCATCATGATTCAAAAAAAGAAATAATGCAACTGGAAAAAAAAAAATGCATATACAAATGACATGTTTGCTCATTGTCTTCATACATTATCTGTGCAATTTTTTCATAGATCAAAATGGTCCCCCAGTCATTCTGCTGGTGTTGGATTTCTTCATGCAAATATTAACATTGATTAAAAATAATTTTGCGGGCTTCAAAATTTCTGCATTGTCTTCTTTTTTTTTAAACTTTTGATCTGCTTTGCAATGTAACAATACAGCCACCAGATGGCAAATACTATGCTACATTATGCTCTCTCTCTCTCTCCCTCCCTCTTTCACACACTCACTCATAGGCAGAGGAGGTGTGGTTTTTACTAAGTCAGAAAGAGCATATGTCAACCAAGCAGACTGAACAGTGCAACACAGTTTGTCACCTCAGTCCTTTTTACGTGTTAAAGTTGACTCTGTCTTTCTTAAAATGGACACTGCTTTTAAAAACCTGGATGCAGCTGGTTTCCTGGAAATCTGGCAACACTTTGATGCAGATGGTGAGGACAGTTTGTTTGTTTTTTCACCATGAATATACCTAAACAGAAATTACAACGCTTTATAATGTATTTATAAGTATTGGTCTGTAAGTGGATTAACCAGAGGTGCACAGCTGGCCTTTACACGGGTCAAAAAATATGAAAATAATTTGGCAGTGATAGAGTTACTAGTGACTGCATTGAAAGTTCTTAGTCATATTTGAATTTTGAGGAAAATTCACCGCCTTTATAACCTAAATTACTTTTCTTTGACAGATAATGGCTACATTGAGGGCAAAGAGCTTGATGACTTTTTCGTTCACATGATGAAGAAACTGGGTCATCAGGTAAGTCAACTTTGTTTGGATGAATTTATCCATAACTTGTGATGACAGCAGCTTAAACACAGAGGCACATACTGCAATATCAGTTCCATCTGATATTGACAAATACCTATTATACTGTGTCATCTATGTATATGCCACATCAATGATAATGCTAGAATAACTTAGTGTAAATAATGTACGTTAGGGCTGGGCGATATGAAGATACATATCGTCAAAGCGATGTACTATAAAAATGTCTATTGTATAAATGTTTCTATATACTGTTTCTATTGCTATGTCGAATAACCAGCGGCTGAACTGCATAACGTCAATATTTCAGTCATTTGGACGGTTCTGTACGTTCTGATCCTTGCATGTTGTGTTAATTTTGCACATTTTTTAAGTATATTTATTTCACACAGTGGTATACAAAAAATAGGTCTTACCATGTGGCTATTTCATAGACTATTTAATTATTGAATTAAAACATGCTTTATTCTGATATGTATTGTTATCAAAATGACCTATGTCAGGAAAAAAGATTTGGGGCATATCGCCCAGCCCTATTGTTTTTAAAAGAAGATGGTCTCAGGAATTAAGGCATAGTTGCTATATTTCTTAGTTTATCTTGTTATTTATTGTATTGCACATGTTCTACAAGTACAGGTAACAGTATATTTTGAAATTGGCCATTAAATTCAATGTTCTGCATACAATGGTAATTCATTTTTTGGTAATTTAATGTAAGACACCATTTGTCAGCATATCTTGAATTAGCTTCTGGGAAAGGATCTGGATGGGTGGGGTGACTGTAACAATGTAAAAAGAGCTCTGGTTACTGTCTAAGGAAAAGTTCCTGACCAGTTATAATGGAAAACCAAATGGGCACACAACTATGAGTACATGTTCCAGTGTGTGTTTGCGTGTGTGCGATTGGACTCCCTCACATACTAATGGGGTTGTACTAAAACAAACAGACCACTGTCGCTTTGTCTCTCTGATGTTTGCTTTCCATCATAAATGCCCCCAGGATAAGTACTGTTGTGTATTTCTAATGGCACAGTCATTCTATTATATTCAGCCATTGTGTGCCATTAACTACATGGTGCCTTTCTATCTTGTATATCTGTCTTTTCATTTCCTCTAGTGCAACATATTCGGTAGTTATGCAGATTTCTCCTACATGAATGAACACATTTTCAATGAATGCTCATATGCAACCTAATGAATTTGCAAGTGACACCGTTTAATATATCAGTAATCCCTGAATAAATGAGTTTGTTATGCAGTGTACACAATGTCAATAGTGTACATCAAGTCAAATATCAATATGTACTTTTAAAACTTCTGCTTAGCAACAGGAGATTACTGGTTCCAAACATGAGTCAGTGTCTGATAGAAAGCTGATGCTGAAGATAAATAGTTGTCTTTCTGTAATGAGCCAGGACCCGACACCTGCTAGTCTGTAGACTGTGCTCTGCACTGCATGAAACGTTGATTCAGACTTCAGCACCATTGATCAACAGGTTTCTATAGTTACAGTACAGTGATGGGGGGGGGGTTCTCAAAGAGATGCTGGACTGCAAGCTGCTAAATATGTATTAAAATAACTTCAACGGCAGAAAATATTCTCACCTTCAGTTGCTTCTGAGCTCTGGCTGATAAAGAGACTGGTCTGCACAGGAAACAGAAATGTGATTCTTAACTCAGATAAGCATGCAACAAGCTGTCTTTTTTCTTAATTTATCCTTAGTTATAATCTATCTAGAAGACATTCATTCTCCATATCCTGAAGTACATCACGTTTCATGAGTGAATTTACTTTCTGACTCTTAATTATCTATAGCACAGTGGTGTAGATGGAGGAGAAAGTTTAGATAGGTTTCATATTTTATTTCACTGAGGTATCGCAGTAAAAGGCTTGCTGCAACCAAAGGTAGTCAAGTCCATAGACTAACACACTGCAAATGCATCGCAAATTATTAGAATTATTAGAAATATCTCATCTTGTCTTGGATGATGTCATGTTTGTGGTATAATGCCCACACTCTTTGTTCTGTGTATTAGAAAGGCCAGGTAGACCAAAGAGGACATGTAGAGTAAGTGACATTAAGAAAGCAAACCTTAAGAGAAAAAAATGGGAGCTCAAAGCAGTATCCATGGTGACATTGCTTAAAATAACTGTGACTAACCGCCAGTTAAGTGTTTATCCTTTAATATTCTTTTCTCAAATGTGATTTAAAAGAATAACTTTAAAATACAACGCGTTTTTTTCATTACAATTTACTGTAAATGGCATTTCATTTTGCACCATCATATACTGGATCATCATATATATCTGTCCAGTTTAATGGTGGCTTTGGGTCAAGAAAATCAATGTTGCATTTTAACGTATGTTTATGTATTGTCTCTACAGGAGAAAGCGACTGAAGAGAGAGTCCAGAGACTGAAGCAAAGGTTTATGTCTGCCTATGATGTCACTGCTGATGGGAAACTACAGATTGAGGAGGTACTACAGTACACAATTTCTGCGTCTAAAATTGCTCCCTCGTTCACTTCATTTCCTTCATACTAAATGTATGGTACTTAATAGTGAGTAATCATTGATTTATGACATTCTCCTTCATATTTATGGTGCATACGCAATTAGGCAGTTTGGCGACAAATAGCCAACACAATACCATCTCTCTCTCTTTCTCTCTGTGACTATCTGCACAATAAAACCTTCTCACTCTAACTTCCTCTTTATTCTAAATCTTCTTCCTCTTCTCTGTCCCTTCTGTCAGACTCATCTAATCCACTCAGCCCTTTGTCTTTCTCCAATACCCCTCCCTCATCTTCTGCTGCATCTCCTCTTCATTTTATCTTATAAGATATCGATGCATGATGCAGCTTGTACCATAATAAAGAAGAAAGCAAACTAATTTCTGAGAATGCTGAGGCCATCCTGAAGAGACAGCCAGAGGAGAGCAGCACTTAAACCATTTACCTAAATGAATTACCTAACAATCTACTGTATATATATACTGTATATATGCACTATATAAAGGTATCACAAATCTAATCTGAACAGGTAAAATGATTCTTCTAAATGGGAAATAATCTTATGATCCTTTTGGTCTTCAAGTAGGACTCTTGCTTGTAATTAATTAAGGTTAATTCTTAAATGACTTTTTGATTGAGTCGGTTTTTTAAATGAAATCAAACTTGACTGACAATTTAACAAGCTGCGGCTGTTTCCCAGAAATTTAAAGCCATACTTTTTCAAGATCGCTTTCTCAGTCTCCACAGTGAGTAATTGATGCAGACATGGGGCTCTTGGCACAGCAGCAGTGCTTCGTCAGAGGAATGAAGTGCATTTTCTTTTATTCTGAAAAAGAAACGTGTACCCATTCATTAGGCCAATCTCTTAATGCATTGCACCCACAGACCCCAAAGGCTTTGGCTTCTACTCATAAAGATGGGTAAAAAAAATCAATACATGTTTGCCAATTACATGATTTACAGTGGCTGATGCAGGAACAGTGTGGTCAAACCTCTTTGTACAGTAGCTACACGCCCTGCCGACTAGGGATGCACCCATCCCACTTTTTCTTTCCCGATTTGATACCCGTGCTCTCTTTTTTCCAAATGTTATTTCTGTATACCTCACTGTTTGGAACTCATTGGGACATTTATGTGTGTTGTTATGTGATTTAATAAATAGCAGAAACACTATGATTCTAAATGACATTAAAGAAACTACTATTACTGCAGGGTAAGCAACGTGTATGCCTTCGTCTCACAGTATATAGGCGACACTGCAGTAGGTACTGTGTATATGCTACTTTGTGTATACACGAAGGTTATCCAATTATCTGAAACGACTGAAAACATCCAGCAATGGCAAGACTTTTTTTTTTAAGTTTGTTGATTCCATTTATTTTCTGAACAGCTCTTTTGGAGTTGGCATCAATCTGTTGGTGCATTGCGCTTGTTCTGACTGTGAGCAGTTCTTCAGCTTTGTGAAGCAAAGGTTCGCAGTATCATCTTGTATTATGATTAGAGTGATGAAGGGGGGCAGTTTAATCTGCTAATGGAGGGCTGATACTATAAAAGGACAGACAAAATGAGAAGCAACACAAACTGGAGAGGAGCCAGGTGTAGGGTCGGTCATGCAAATGGCAATACAACATAAATTCTCACGTGTCCCTCCTACTACGTATCTAGCCATGAAGATAGGTCCAGTTTGCAGAGGTTGTGAGATATCTGTGGCTGAAACTTCTGCTGTCAACTTAACACAATAAAGGTGGAAATAAAAATCTTCTTTCCATATAAAGTGTCCCATCTTATCAGGATATTCCACAGACCTCACTGTAAAAAGTTTCATTGGACCCCTTTCTTCTGTAGAAAATTGATCTAATAAAAACTGTCACCTGATCTGATCAAAATTACAAGACCAATTGCTATTTACCTGCCCAGGGACTACGGGCGTAAATTAGCAATTTGCTACAACCTGGCACAAGACATCTATTAATGTTTTTTTGTGCACTGTCCCTGTTCAAATAAATCAATTATAATTACAATTACCAGACCGGATTGGATTCAATTGTTCTTGAGTTCTTGGTTATTGTTGTTGTAATTGTTACTCTCTCCAAGAATAAAATAGACAAGACTTGGAAAGTCTCATATAACATTATTATCCAATCACTACTCTCTGCTCTGACCTGTTTTCCAGTTGGCCAATATGATCCTCCCTGAAGATGAGAACTTCCTCTTAGTTTTCCGCAGAGAAGCTCCTCTGGACAACAGTGTTGAATTCATTAAGGTAAGGTCAGTGACTATACCAAACATCAAGGGACGCGACAAGACGACATGAGGCGAGCCACATCCACTAATAATTTCAACTAGAAATACTGTATGTCAGCTACAATGTCTCAATAAAAGGTTATTAGACCACCAACATTAGGTGTCCTGATGTGCCAGTGGTCCAAGACATACATGGAGTGACTGCAACATTCCTTGTTTGACTGGGGACCATTGTTGCATGTCATCACTAGATTTATTATTTTACAGGACTGCTTATCCCCTGGTGTACATACTGTAGACTCATAGGGAGCGGGTGAGGTGGAGGTTTGGGTAAGGTAATGTGGGAGGGAGGTAGATTCGGATAGCCTAGGCCGCATACACATGATCCTTGGTAAAACCGCTCGTTGCCGCTAACTATGATATGATCCGCGCCGCTTCTTTTTGGCATCGTAAGCATCAATTATTTCTTCTGCTTTTACTTTTTCTGTGAGGTCAATCTCCACGTGTAGCAGGCTCAGTGTTGACAAATATAATTTATGACATTGTCATTAATATATTTTATGTAGCCTGATTATTTTTTTTAGTCCTCTAACGAATCACCCATTTCCCTTTCCCGACACTGCCTTTGATTACCATGACAGACCAAACAGACGAACAGGGAGAGCGGCCACAGGGCTTCAGAGGCGCATTCAAAAGACGTAAATAAACACTAAAGGTGGAGAAGGTGGTCATAGCGACAAAAGCGGTAGGGTAATACAGGGAATACACAGGGGTTTGTATGCTTTAACTTAAAAGCGTAGTTGTGTGCACAATACTGTAACGGCCGATAGGACGCCGTTGTGCTCTGCACTGAAGCACTGCAAAGGCTCATGGGACTGTGTTCTGAACGGTTCCTGTCTTCGTCGAAGTATGTTTTAATGATGTTCTGTTAATGTTTTGGGTGTGCATGTATGTTACCTGGGTTTAAGTTTTGTGGGTTTGATTTAATGTTCAGGTTTATCTACGCAGCGAGGGTGCATTTAATGTCTTTGAGTACTGTGGGATTTAACTTGCAGATTGTCACAAAACGGTGCCAAGGATAGCTGCATGTCCATATTTGCAGGATGGAGCATTTGGGTAGGCTTAAGCCTACCCAAGCCTACATTACCTGCTGCCCCTGTGTCGACTTAAACCATATACTGTACGGTTAGATCTTAAAAATATGCCACACGCAACAGTTTAAGAACCAGAGTATCAAATTGTTGATTTTTCAAGCCAAATAACGCTTAAGAACTTCAGCTTTATTTTTAGCAGTTCTTTGATTGTGAGCCTGTAACACCAACCAGGAAATGGATCAATGGATACATTCTAATAAAATGTTTGTTGCGGGTGCATGAAGCGTTATCATTGTCCTAGATAAAGAGAGATGACCAGTAACAGGCCAACAGAGTAGATGAGTGGAGTGGCAGCACAACATGAAAACACAGTTTCAAAACACTGTTTCATGTTTCTAGTTCAGATTCACCCATAACCACATTGTATGTAAGCATTTGCTGATTTGCCGTTTCCTCCCCACTGTAGATATGGCGGAAGTACGATGTTGACTGCAGCGGCTACATATCAGCTCGGGAGCTCAAGGTAAAGTTGTCAGCATAAACACCCAGCAGAAGCAGTTACACATCTCTTTTCTGTAGAGGAACTTTCAGCAGTGGCATTGGCAGAGAATGACTGAAACCCTCAGCCACTGTTTCCTGTCACACTGTACACTGAAATGTATATCCTTTTTCTCACAACATAATGCAATGTGCACTAACAAAGTATCCTTTGTTTCGTGTGTTAGAGAGCTGTGTGTAATTGTGTATCACCCACTGGATTTGATTGTTTTGTTGTTAGATTATTAACAAACTTTTGTCTCTTAGGCTTTCCTGAAAGACCTGTTCCAACAGCATCCCAAGGAAGTGTCATCTGATAAACTGGAGGAGTACACAGACACAATGGTAGTAATACAAGTCCCCACTTCGTCTAGCTCTAAAACAGTCCATGTTAGACAGATATGTTAATGCTAAACCTTTTCCTTTCTTTACTTAGTGTGCAGCTGAATTCATTGGTCACTCTGCTGTTGTTGAGTGGAGCTGGTTAAAACAGACAAATCCTACAATTTCCAGGTAGCTTGGAAGTGTAGGTTACTGTACATGAATTGACATGTTTATTTTTACAAATAAAAACGGATAAAAAACAAATAAAAAGCATGAGACTGAAAAGATTCAAGTGGCTGCTGCAATCAGCTATTCTGCCTAACTGAAATATTTTCAGAGGATCTTGTGTGCTGCAGATGTCAAAAGACAGTGTCACAGAAGGCAGTTTGTGTTACTTATTTACCTGTCTCCCTGAGTTACTTCTGTGGAAACCCAGAGTTTCAGATAGCTTATTCTTGCTACTTGATAGATTTGAATTAGTAGGAGATTGGTTCACGCTCAGTGCACTGTCAGATGGAATGAGTCGGCTCTAGAGTCACAGGTGGTGTGAGGAAATAACCAGAAACAGCACACACAGAGAGATTCATAGTCTCTGAAGCTCTTTTCGTGGTTCTGAGTACACTCCCTTTTCTTGCAGATGAAAATCTTTGACAAAAACAAGGATGGCTGTTTGGATTTGAACGACATGGCCAGGTACTTTTCAAAGAGCAGGAAAAAGATTTGTTCTTAAAAGTCCCTGCAATGTTAAGATCTCTGTCAGTGATTGTATCTCTGCTGCATCACACAATAGGTGGTTGGATAGCCATAAAAGAGAGATTAGATCACATTTTGCCAAATGTTAATATCTCAAAAATTACTGCTTTGGTTAGCCAGTTTGCAGTTCATATGGATAAGACATTTTGATAAAATATGGGTTATGTTTGAGCTTGCATGTGTAATGGGGGTTTGTGGAGGTGGAGAGACCTAGCAGCATGCCTCGGGATAGCTACTGAGAGAGCTGACATCCCCTGAAAAGGGATTTACTAAACTCTTGACTGTTTTGATTATAAAAAAAAAAAAAGAAGAGAGATACATAAATGGTGATAATTCCACCACGAGGTACTTCTCTTTAATAACTAAAATGCTTGTAAAATATGTATTTCTTCCTCAATAGGATCTTGGCTTTAGAGGAGAATTTCCTGCTGAAGTTCGAGATGGATGTAAGTGTATCTCGTTCTTTGATATATGGCAGATGACAACATGAGTTAATTGTTTTGCAACAGTTTGATAAGTTATGTTCTGTTATTTTATCTAATTTCTTTCCTCCCATATTTTTTGATTTTTGAACAACTGCTTTGTCATTTCCCCAGGCCTGCAGTAAAGAGGAGAGAAAGAGAGACTTTGAGAAGATCTTTAACCATTATGATGTTGTAAGTATAATAACTCACTGGGTGGGACACAGAGGATGACTGCTATTTTATAATTTTATACTGGCCTGTCCTACAGGAAACTATGGTAGAATGTGATATTTAACACAGCAGGCCTTTCACCAAAAGGTTTACCGGTTTGAATCGTCAGCTAGCCTGTAGGAAATTCTATGTTGAGGAGGAGGGCAGCGAACAATCGCCCTTAACATCTTCCTTTCGAGGCACCCATGGGCACAGCAGCCCCTTCTGTACCACTAAAGCTGCCCAATGGCGGGGTGTATTACAGGTATTACTGTCTTATCAAAGGATTCCTCCATAGCACAAGGGGAGTAAATCTTGATTCTTGTGATGGCAGCTGTACAGTCAAGGCAGACATCTCCTGCACTAAACATTTTCTATCCTCAATTAACACTAACACTCAAATGTGTGGCTGTGTGCAGAATAGGACTTGGTATAGCAACAGTGAACCCAATTAGCTCCCTTCTCTGTAATGAAACAGTAAAATAAATCACCCATTATAATGTCAAGTCACTCTCCGGGATGATGAGTTAACTCTGTCAGACTCATTCACAGTACAGCTCCAGACAGGAGTCAATTATTCCTATCACAACTCACTGATAAGCTTCCCTTATTCTGTAAAATCATGTTTATGAGCTTGTCTGTATTGCCAAGTAGTACATGAACTAATGGCTCAGTTGGAACCATTTTATTCGTCCTGCACTACTTTAGAGTTCAGAGAAGCTCTTTAAGAAGTGTCACTCATGTTTCACACTATGGCTGCTTTTTTCTAGCTCTTAAATTAACAGCACAGCGACTGACACCATTTTCAAGTTTTGTGAAAGCTGTTTTATGGTAACAGAAGGCTTTCACAGAACATCTCTTGATCCTGAGTGGGAGGGTGAAAAACTGGCACAAAGTTGAATATTTGAGCTATCTCATTTGGCCCCATTTGAAACTGCTATCAAGCAAAAGCATTTGCGTAACTGCAGTGAGGAGGGTTAGATGCATCATATTCTTCCTGCAGTTTATCTATATTTCAAATTAATTTAATGTGAGCAGCTATATGATTAACATGCAAACACTCCAGGATGCCAGCCCCACCAAAGCAATACGCCCAGAAAAGGAAGACTAATGAATGAATGACTGAATAATGCGAGTGGGTGAATTAGATGAAGTAATCCGCACTCCTCCTTTGTGTCTTTTATTCTTTTCATTCTCTCTTTTTCTGTCTCTTTCTTTCCTGTTCAGAGTAAGACAGGAGCGCTGGAGGGTCCTGAGGTGGACGGCTTTGTCAAAGACATGATGGAGCTGGTCAGGGTAGGACACAATTCTGCTGGTTGTTGCAAACATGCTGTCTGACATTCAGATATTAGAGTGTTGTTTACCAAAAATGGACACTTGTTGTAGATCTATGTATGTAGCCTACCACATATTCAACAGTAGAAACAATAGAAACTTAATCATTTCATATGCACACTCTTTAATATCAGCTTATCAAATGTGAGGATTCACTGCTTTTCTGTGATATTTATCATATTTATCATAGTAAAAGGAATTTTGGATTGATGCCCATATGAAACAATTTTGAAGACACTACTCTGGGTTTTGGAAAATGTATTATATTTATTTTATACACAAACAATTAAAATAATCAACAATTAAACTAATTGTTAGTTGCAGCCCTACACTATACAACTACATCAACTCCAAATATGTGACTGAAAAATTGAGAATTATAAACGCTTGAAGATCTGTGTGGCGCCACACCACAATTGAAAATCAAACTGAATTCATGTTATTGAAAATTCTTTATATAATTAAAATGTATTTTAAAGAGGACATAGTTGAGCTAAGCTAAGTAACTGTCAACTCAAAGAGATGATATTCTTTAGAACAGATGTTATTTGAGTTTGATGGGCATCCATCGACCCATCTATGAACGCTGGCATAGTGTTGATTTCTAGCTATAATGCTTTTCCGCTGTGCCTCTCCCTTCCGATCTCTTCTGTTCTCTCCAGCCCAATCTCACAATTCCTGAGCTGGACAAGCTGCGAGGCATTCTGCTGCGTCACTGTGACGTCAACAAGGATGGAAAGATCCAGAGAAATGAGCTGGCTCTTTGTCTGGGAGTCAGACATAAACTTAGTTAGAGATCTGTATTCTGAAACACTGAGTCTGTATTCATTGTATGGTCAACAATGGTAGAATGTGATGTATCCAGATCAGTCTAATTACTCGGTTAGTTGAGGTCAGTATTCATAAAGCGTTATTTGATCCTGAAAGTGATAGAAACACAATGTATTACTGCGTAATAATAATAAAAAAATTAAATGACTGTAGATCGGCTATGATTTGAAATGACATGAAATGTGTTTCTTGTGGTTGTTGTAGAATTTGTGGTATATTAATATTATATTGCTTTTGAAAACAGAATGTTTTTCATGGTAATATTCTTCTTTTAGTTTGGTGCTGGAGTTTGTTAAACAAAAATTTAATTAAAAAAAAGTTTATGCAGAAAAATGGCCGCCGCTCTGACCATTCTGCTATGTTGATTCGAATGAGAATACCTTTCTATTCAATTCTACTTCTATGACTATTACTGATGTTTGGCTATTTGCATGTTTCTCTGCCAAAGAAGGCTGAAGTACAGTATGTTGAATAAAGCAATGATGAAGTAATGAGCATGTGGATTTTTCTGTTCTTTTTTTGCTATTGTAATGTAACAACTCAACAGTTTAAACTTATATACATACGTTAGTAGTAGTCTTATTCTTAAAATATTCATTTATAAATCTATCAATAAAAACATTCTTTACGATAAACCTTGGTTATGTGTACATGTGTTGACATGCTGTTACATTATTGTAAAGCAGAAATGCTATCAAAATTTTGAAGAATTGTTAGTGATTCAAAACTAAAAGCTGCGTAGCCTTCATTGACTTTTGAATGCTTTTTCAAAAAGCTTTCATTCACTGATTCTCAACCCACTGCACTGTCCAAGGATGAACTACAATAGAATAACTCCTCGTATGGTATGAATTGGCACAACTTTTATGCATTACTTTCACATCTACTGCAGCCATATTCACTGTGTTCACTCGGAAGGAATCAGTTCACATGGCAAGGCACTTGTAATGACATCTCGAACATGTTAAGAGGCTAAAAGCACGTTTAAAACCTGCCCCGTTTCAGCTGCCTGGGTGCGAAAGCTAGCAGTAGCATAACTTGGTGTAGGCAACACCGATTATTCTCGTTTTTCTTGCTACTGACAGCACTACGTGACAACAAACAACATAGCTATGTGTTGAAATCGACCGGAATTCTCCTTTAACATTTGAACTGAATGGTTTCATCCACTAGCCTAGAAATCTAGAGGTACCCTAGCGGCAGCAAATGTAATTTGCAGCCAGGGTTGTCTAGCAACTCTCCATTGGCTTGCGAGCTGGAAAAGCCAAACTCTAGTCAGGCCAATCACATCGTGTATAGAGTCGGTGGGCGGGCTTAACAGAGTTGCAACGGTTCCGAGTGAATTCCCTGCTACTTGAAAACAAAGAAGATGGCTGTTGCTGCTGGCGAACAGCAGTCTTTCAAATCGGCTTTGGCCGCGACTTGGAGTTAAGCTTTTCTTTGAGAAAAGAACAAATAACGGCACTGAAGTCATTCTAAAGGAAGCTGTGTTCAGAGTTTTGCCGACCGGATACGGCAAAAGTTTAATCTATCAACTAGCTTCGCTACCTTCTTCGTTGCTCTGGTTGGTTGTAGCGCTATCCTATTGCGTGCAGAGGGAATTTAAAATACAACTGTTTATCCCACCCCTCGGATTGAGCCCTGCCAATGGTGTGCTCCCAGACTCGACATCTTGATGTGGGTCTGGCTTGTCAGGCTATTCATCCACAGCAGAAAGAATGTAACTCAGGTCACCATGATACTTCTCCTGTGAGATGCAACAAGCTGACAGGGCGAGACTTTGTTTGACCAGTGTGGTTAAGTAGATGGAAACCCCTCCAGCCGCTAAAAGGGAGCTAATGGTGTGGACGTAAAAGCTTTGCTCTGCTTCAGACCGCCTGATTGCCCTTCAAATCCCCACAAAGCTGCAGTGTGTGTGTGTGTGTGTGTGTGCGTGTGTGTGTGTGTGGCACATGAAGTGTGTGTTTGAGTAAATAGACACATTCGTGTGTGTAAGTGTGTCTGCGCGTGTGTGTATTGATGTTTACAGTGAAGGGCTTATGATTGTGTGTTTTTGTGTGGGCAGAGCAACTGCTACACAGCTGCTGCAAAACAAACTCTTTCCCATTTAAGCTGAAAGCTTCACTCCCCACCTCATAACAGGCTGCATTAACACTGGAGGTTTAACGGATATTGTGGTGCAGAAGCAGGGAATTTTAATGAAATAATATCTGATCATTCTCATCATCAAAGTAGATTTGAAACAAAGTTGAAACACTCTAATGAAGGCATAATAGATAATATATTTTCTTTCAATTGCAAAATAATACTTATTTATATTATCTAAGGGAAAAAGTGGAAGCAAGATGAGATGAGTTGCTTTCTTTGATTATATTATTTCCTTTTATATTTATTTTTGAATTAAGCTCCATTTGGACAGTGCTTCAGACTGAATCTGGACTACGTTACTGGAATTTTCCACAAAAAAAACGTTTTATCCATCCGTTTTTTTTCTTGTTAAAGTAATGTCCAGTCTACAACATTGTTTCCATCAATTCAGTAGTGATGTGGCCTAGACCTCATGTCATTTATATATAGGTAAACGTTTTGGCTATTATTTACTTACATTTTCAGTGTCTGTACTATGGATACACTGATTATCTTTTTTTTGGCAGTTTGCAGATTATCTGTATCAGCATTTTATTTGCCTGATAACTGATAAAGTTAATTAATTAAAAAGTGTGCTACTTTTGCTCCGCTACTTCTGTGTCTGTCCCTCTGCTTCGGTTTCACACACTACTGAGTCTGACTTAATGTCCCGACCACAACACTGTCTGACTCTCTTTTACTGTGTATTATGTTGAAAGTTTTGAATTTTTTTAAATAATTGCTTAAAGCATTTAAACTAAGTTTTGTGTTGGAGTTTGTAACAGAATATTTTCACTGTGAATGCATATCGGTTCCAAATATCAGTTATCAGTTTCATTAACTACTAACAATCGATATTGGTATCGGTATATTGGTGTCGATCCCTAGTCTGTACTGTATATGTGTCTTAATGTGTTTTTAGTGTTTGTTTTGCAATCAATATGCTACCTATATTATTGTGCTACCTGTGAGGCTGATAAATGAGAGAAAGAGAGAGAGAGAGAAAGAGAGAGAGAGAGAGCAAAAAAACATCCCTCCCATACAAAGCATCGTTTAGGGTTCACATTGCTTAATGCTGCCCTCTAGTGGTCATGCTGAGGAATTGTGGCCCTTGATTTTGATTAAAATGAATAATATGGCACGTACAATAAGAGTCAGCAATCAAAACATTCATGTGTAGTAAAGTATTTCCCTACTGTGTAATATTGAAAAGGCTCTGCAGAAGAATTTAAAGAATGTTTTTTTGCGCTGCTCAAAAAAGCATTACTAAATAAAACAGAATCAACTGTAGTACTCTGGAATTAACAGGAAGTTGAACGGAGTGTTAAGTTGTGCTCATACCTGTAATTAAAATGTAGCTGCCTTTACCTGTTCACTAAGAGTGGATAGGTTCACTTTCATCCCCAGAAGATACAACCACTCTTTATAACAATATGTTGCCTGTCCATTAGTGCTGACTAGACAGAATGGTTGATAGCCCTCCAGAAAATGCTCCATGTTTCTGAAATGATTTTGTATTAACAATCACTTTTCTACTCTTTTTCTACCACATCTCATTGGTACTGACCAGGCATAAAATAGCTGTTTTGCTGCATGAAGCTAGTATGTGCTCATCTGTGCTTTACTAAGAACAATAAGTAGTAGTATAAAAGGCCAAGGCACCAGGCTCCTCAGACGGACAGACCGCTGACCCCTGTTCCTTGTCTATGTCTTTTTTTTCTTCTTCTTTTCTTCTCTGGCTCCAGAGCATTCTCACTAAGTAAACAACAAATAAGAAAGCTGTTGTAAATTGTAACCCTTAAAAGTCTCCATCTGCCCTCTAAGGTTGCGTTTCTGCCCCTCTCCTAGGTGAAACTCTAACATTGCCTTTACCAACATGCACAATGTATGGATCTGTCAGGTCACTGGTTGCCATGGTTTCAGCCGAGCACTTCAATAACCTTTATAACAGAAGGTCAGTCATGCACAAAAAGAAGAACAAATTTGTGCTAGAAATTTCATTATCTTCTATCCTAAATCAAATTAAATAACATAAATGAAAGGTTTTGAGTGCCTACTCTACAAACAACATTCTTTCAACAACTGCTACTCTTACATCAAATGAAAATTCAAGAGATCTTTCAATATTTCATTTTTTTATGCCCCAAATTCACTTTTCTTGCTGTGGATTATAATAGATCTGAAGTGAGGCAGCTGTTAGTGGATAAAGGTTTGACAACTTAGGAGACAGCACGAGATTGCAGACATATATTGCATGTTTAGAATGTTTTGTAACAGCAAACATTAAAATAAAATGTACAATATTTTTAACTCTGATTTTGTTCTGCTATTTTTATAGATGAAAACCAAAAAAAAACAAATCTTGCAGGAAAAAATGTTAAACTCTACTCCAAGAAAGAGAGAGAGTGAGGGCTAAGTGTGCTAACAATTCCTTTTGAACAGTATTTCTGTAACAATCATGAAGTGCATGTACGTCACGCAGCACTTTGACACTGACAGCATTTAAACTGAGTAAAAGGGACTTGTATTTAGAATGGTGTTGGGTAAATAATGCGAAATGTGTGGTCATGGTGTTTTAAGTGTGACACTCTGAAGTCTGTTAACTACGTCACTCTCTATACAAATTGGACGTTCTCATGTGGTTTACAAACACTGTAGATTTACGACCATTGCCCCAAACAAACCAGGAAGCAGCCGTGGAATGTGACACAAAGCCAATTACTCAAACCATCTGGCAGATGAAAATGTTTTTTATGCTACAACTTTTTATATTGGCTCAGTGTATTTGAAACAAGCAAATAGCAACAAATCTCAAATATGACATTTATATGAACGCTGTGAATGCCTTATATGACTCAATTAACAGGCCATGTCAAACTCAGGGACCATTGGTAATCTAGATATAAACATTAGACTAATGGCCAAATGTCCAAAGTTGAAGCTGAGATCTGATCCTCCTTCCAGGATGAAACATTTGTTTCATCTTTCCAGTCCGACCTCCCTGGGTTTGTTCTGTTTCCTGTGCTCTCTGTGCACTGCTAAAAATAATACCTGTAAAAATGTGGCCATAAATTTGAATATTTTGTTTTTGTACGAGATCTCCCCCAAGTGGCAGCCATGTGTTTGGTTCTTCAACCAAGAACAAGTTCAAACAAACATCACTGTCCGTCCATGGCTGCACACTGTGACAAAAACGCTCAACAGGGTGTCCTGTCAGAGAAGCTCAGAGTAACTGAGTTTGAGAGTTTGTTAGCCTGTGACCACTCATACCAGTAACCAGTAAGTATGTAAAGAAAAATGCTTCCCTACATCTGACTTTGTGGTAACACTTTATAATATCTACACACAATGAGGCATTAGTAAGGCATCAGTAAATACTTAATTCATCATTTATAAAGCATTGTTTCAACATTATTACACATTAGTATGGTGTTCATAAACCCAGTTATACATGTTTTATTCTTGATGTATAATGTATTTAATGATTGTAGTTCCATGCTTTATGAATGATGGTTTCACCATTTCTAAATTAGGTTTAACACAAAGTACAAACCAGTTATTTAGGAGTTCACGAGATTATTAAGAAAGTGTAAGTAAATGATTACCAAACTATTTAGATGTACATGTATGCATGTATTTACACATATAATGATTTAGACATGCACTAGTGGTCAGTTAGTGTGTTAGTATATGTTTTATAAAAACTTATTAATACAGCAATTCATGATTAATTCAGGTAGTTACTCGTTGTTAGTTAAGTATTTGTGTGAACTCATCTAAAGTGAGAACTATGCCTCACAAAGCATTTATAAATGAGATTAAAAAGCACTTTCTAAATGATCTTGTGAACCAGTAACAACTCCTTAATAACTGGTTTGTAACTGATGTAATACTCAATTTAGAAATAGTAAATCCATCATTTATAAAGTATGAAAGTTCATTAATAAACACATTATAGATGAGGTTTTTAATCACGTATAAAACATGTATAACTTTGTTTATGAATGACATACTAATGTTTAATAATGTAGGAAAAATGCTTTATAAATGATGAATTCAGTATTTACTGATGCGTAACTATGCTTCATAGTGTGTAGTTGTTTTAAAGTGTTACTGACTTGGTTAACTGTTTCCACAGACAATACAGCACAATGTCATGAGTAAACTGGACAATTGAGAAATAAAGCTTTAATAGTGATTTTGCTGGGAGACCAATCTCAATAGCAACAATGCACAGAGCTGGCCACCTTTCACACACTGGTGGTTTTGAAGAAAAGTACTGTCATTCTTAGGTGCTTAGGTCTATTTTTATTGTTCATTTTTCTGTATAATGTGGATGAATTTGTTTAATGTATGATGAATGAATGTCATCTCCCCCTTCCCTTATAGGGACCACAATGGAAATAAGTCTTTGGGTTTTATTGTGTCATCCCTGACTATTTATGTATTTTTAATGTATGACACATGTACTGTTTCATATTTTTATATTTAAGTGGTCAAATAAAATCAATCAATCAATCAATTCACTCACCTCACTCACTCACATTGGGGACACCACCTTTCACTGACATGAATATACCCATATGCAATAAGCTAATATCACCTGATATAATAATAACCGATTGTTTTTTCATTCTTAAGTTAATTAAGTAGTTCATGAGCAGATATAAGAAATCTTCAAAAATGTATTGTCCAAATCCTTTTAGATATTTCTGGCATTGCACCTACGTACATCCAAATCTACACAAACAAGTGTGTCTGAAGTTTAGAAATATCCTGCTAAATAACAACAACAAAACATGACATATGAAGGGAATTCTGGTCATTCTTTGATAGTAGCTACTCACTGCCTGCTCTTCTATACACAAGGTTTCCATCAGATCTGTCTGCTCTGACAGAACATAAAGCCTTTGACATCCGCATGAAATTAGTTTTTTCCATGGTTTTATTAGTGGAAGCTCCATATTGCATCTATTCACAGCCACCCACCATAAGACACATCTGCCTCCGTCCCGGTGTCTCAGCTCATGTATAGTGGCGTGCAGCAAATAAACCCTGGGTGAGAGATTTGCGGCTGCCTCTCAAGCCGTTAAACCTGTTGCCTGACTGCCACTTGGCGAGAAAATTGAAAATATGAGGAGCGCTCAATTTCATCCGTGAATCTTTGGAGGAAGTAATGTAAACTGATGATGTGTGTGGGAGAAGGTAAGGTAAGGAGATGGGTTACAGTGAGAATACCAGCCACTTTTTTCTGAACTTTTCAACTCTCTCTGAACCACAGCCTGAATTCCCAGTCAAATACAGACTGTCTCCAAACTATTCCCTAGAGCAACATCTGCAATGCTTTAACTCACTGGTTATATATCCCATTAAACTGACATTTACATTTTGTGTCTTACAACACGGACAGATCAACAGTGATTCAAATTCCTTTCAGTAGATATCATATGCCCTGTAAGCCAGCAATGGTGTGCTGTGGAGTTACATGCTCAAAGACTGGAAGCCAGTGTTTAATGATCTGAAAAATAATAATATTTGGACCAAAGGAAACGCTATTTTAGCCATGTAGAATTATTCAAGCTATTTGTCTGGGTTTCCTTTGGAAGAGCACTGATTAAATACACTCCGACCCCCGGTGATTAAACTCTTTGATTTACTTGACACATTAGTTCTGCAGCGTAGACAATGCAGAGGATGAAGAAGCACTTAAAAACACATCACAGAAACATGTCAAATAATTAAATTGACCGTTGCATAAAAACACATACAACAGAGATTATTTGCCCAAACTGAACTCTGTATGTTCAGTTTTTTATGAAACAGAAAGAAAATATGATGTCATGCAGGAAATGAGCAGCTTTTCTGTCATGTTGTGTATGTAATGGTCAGACACAATTATTACAAACAACAATCGGTGTCTCTAATTACATCACTGTACAGACTTAGAGTAAGACATTAAAAGTACAAACCTTTGAGGAAGAAGATTAAGGTAAATAGCAAACAATAATAACAGAATAACTTATTGAATTAAAAAAAACATGTCTTACACTGAACATTACCAAAACTCTGCCCGAGACTTCTCAGCCAAGAAGTAATTCCAAGTCAAAATATTTCAACTTAAGCTTTTTCAGCTGTACCAACCAGACTGATGTGATGTTAATAGTCCATTACACCTGCTGACACATAAGTAAGTATGTTCATTGACATGCAACTTTTAAGTATGTTTTTGTTTTAATTTATAATTGTCAGTCAAGTTTAAGTCAGTGATTAACTGCAACATGAGATCTCAAACAGGCTGGTGAGAATAACTGGCGGGCCTTTTTTAATCATAAATGGATAACTTAATAATCAGTAATATGATTTTGTATATCTTTAATCTGAATAGTTTTGCTTCCTCTGAGTTCATCTGTTCCTGAAGTAATACTGTGTCTGCAAGCATAGATTCATGAATGAATACGAAACTCCCCAAAGTGAATATTAATGCTCCTGCATTGGATTCAACAGAAAGGGCCAAAAATGATTTTGGCGTCCCAAACTATTAATCAAGAACGCAGAATTCTGACCATAAACTAAAAACATAAAGACAACTTTAATATCTGCTAAGTAATGTAAACAGAATATAATAAAACTTGCACTCTGTAATGTTTTTGTTTCATATATTTTCTCTCATTCATTTTCTCGCTCTGAACAGAAGATGTCCTGAGGAAAGGGACAGAGAAGATCCTCCACCTACTGCGCCACACAGACTGTTGACCACATATGTTACTGTATCATCTGTTGCAAAAACATTAATGATGTTGGACTGTCAGTGTAAACTCTGAGCGAATCATGGTGAGCTCTCAGTGGTGGCCTGACCACTTGGCCAAAGGTTTGATGCCCTACAGCAGAGTCCAACACCAGCTAGCGGTCTAACAAGCCAACTGTTAGTAGAAGGCTTTTACTGTGTCTTTGTATAGAAAAGACTGTGTGAAACCTCCATTTAAAGTGGTACTGACATGTTTCCTACCACTGGAGAATGAAGGATAAGCAAAAGATGAGATGTGATAATAACATAAGGTTGTAAATTCTCAGAAGCCACTGGTCCTACCACAGACCCCCTCTGGACAAAGGAAACAGACAAGGAAATAAATACAGCACAGGCTAAAGTGTCTACTGCATGTCACTTTGTCCATCCTTCCTTCTCTGCCTCCCCCATCTCTCTCCGTTTCAGGCCAGCAGCCTGATTTCCTCTCATTCCTCCATCTCTGCCCCCCTGTCTGTCTTCTCCATATGTTGCTCTCTACACTGCAAATATTTCACAGATACCATAAATGTGCGTACGCAGACTTCCCACCTCATTCCTGGGAGATATCACACTTTGCCATACTGTGCCAAGCGGTCACAAAGAAAATAAGCCTGCAGTGTTACTTTTTCCAGGATGTGTTTTTGCATTTCAGGCTGTTCGCAAATGTTCCCAATTTAATCATTACTAACTTCCAGTATATTCTGTGAGAATTATAGAAGCATAAAGAATGGGAAAACATGAAAAGAGCAATTTGAGGTGAGACTGATGCCAGTGAGTGGCCATGCAGGCCTTACTGAGAGAAAGAGCTTTGGATGCCAAAGAGTTAAATAAGTAGAAGAAGGCTGAAGAGAAACAGAAGAAAAGCATTGTTTGGAGGGATTACAATCAAACGAACCGAACATATTTCCGAATACAAAACATTTGTGAGGGAAAGACTGAATTGACCAATCATGTGATCCTTCCTTAGTTTATTGTGGGTGCAGCAGCTAAAAACATCTTTGGTACAGCACCATGTCCTGTTCTGTCTCACTCCTCAGCAGCAAAACAGGATTAGAATTTGCTTTAAAATGACCGAAGCAGAAGCAGTAAAGGAGCAGAAATACACACAGAGTCAGCAAACACAACCATCCTGACATTTGACATTCTTTAACTTCTTCTGGCAAACTATTCGAACAGCACTGAATTATAATTTGCACAGAGCTATCCACTGTTTGCTGGAATTACAAGTCATTTAGAAAAAAAAAGAAATTAACCTCAATTTCATTCTCTTTTTTCACTAACTGGGTGATGGAGTCAATAGATAAGACTGTGGATGGACAGCAAAGTCCAGACCGAGACGTCTTTGAGTGTTTGGAGATGATATCTTTCATTGATGAAGGAAGAAAGTTAGGAGGAACCAAATGTTATCCAAAACAGCTGGATAGTTGTGGTTGTTCTAGGTCACATATTTTAGATTTTTGACTTTGCCGAGAGCAAGACATTGCTATGGCAACAGACAACAAAAACTGCAATAAATAAAATGGTAGTAGAGGGTGTAACCAAATAGTGTATGTCAAGAATAATAAAGAATAGAAAATGTTTAACACCGAACCACAGCAACACATTAGTTTATACCTACCTACTCTCTAAAAGTATTTCTGTGTAATCCTATTTTTTAATACTTTAGATTTACACACAACTTTCAAAGTTTCCATTCAAATTCAAAAGAGTGCTCTGGATTTCTAACATACAGTACAGTAATATTTTCTTAAGAGCCCTGCACATCCTTGCTAAAGCCACACGTCTTTATGTATTTTGGCTAATTGGACCTTTTCTTAAGACTGTGGGAATTTCCACCTTCAGCCTGATCAGCTGGTAGGAAGGGACATCAACAATGTTTGCACCTATCTCTTGAAAAATGCACCTAAAAAATAAAACAAAATAACCTGAAATAGCTATATACAGTAAGTGCTTAGCCATGTAGTCTGGAACTCATAATTATGGCTGTTGTATGTATTTATATGATCATTCTGATAGTATAACTTCTTGAACTTTATAAATTATAAATTATAACAATATTGATCATCTTACTATCACACTCACATACCCCCTCACCCCAAACCTCTACAAGCTCTCCCCCCCCCCCCCCCATCTGTTCAGGGATCCAGTCAGCTTCACCCCTAAATCCTTCCATGTACCTCTGCTCGTAGGAAAACATAACATATCTCTGACCAGATGTGTAGACCACAGTGTCAGTCCCCCCAGCTGTTCCAAGCTACTGATGAACCAAAGTTTCCACTGTGTAGCTATTTTAGGAAGCAGTAGCAATCCTACAGGGAATAAGAGGATTTTCCACTGTGACCTCTTAATTGGGGTTCGTCAAGAGAGGTCAAAGGGTCACCGCCCACTGTCAGTAGGACCAAAGTAAGGGAACCCCCATACCATGATATTTAATAACATGAACATCCTGGAGTGCAAAGGGAAACCCCAATAAGGATACTTCAATAAGAAAAAGTGAAGTGTGTAAGCAAATTAGTGTATAACAAACAAAAAAATGTAAGTATATAATTTACAATAATAAGTTATACAATAAATATATATATATATATATATATATATATATATATATATAAAAAACAAGTCTTTTTTGCAGGATGTTAAATGAACCTCTCTGTATGTTTGGGGTATCCTCTTTGACAGGATCTCACAATAAAATCTGACTCTTATCTTCCTCCAACACTCTGGGCGATCCGACATTCCTTCCTGTTTGTCGTCATGGTGCCAGAGGACAGCTCCGCTATATAAGGTCCTCCTCTCCCGAGTCCTGAGCCAGAACGACAAAGAGATCACAACCTTCTGCTACACCACAGCCAGAGAGGAGGGACGATTCAACCCCAAACCAAAGGACTCAAATCAGCTCCAATAACGACAACTAAACACTTTTTAGACTGCAGATATTATTCTATTCTGCTCTACTTAACAGGAAGATGACCAATCTGTCACAGATAGCTCTTTTTGTCTTCTTTACAGCACAGGTAGGCACTGTTTTCATTTAGATAGTGTTTTATATTGTGATGCCAGATACTCTGAAGAGGTTTAAGTTAAAGACAATATTTTATTTTATAAACAAAAATCTTTTCACTTTGGAAGTTTTGGGATTATTTTTCAGACAATAATTTCATAATTAGAAGATATCAAGACTGCTACTTCTGTAATTTTCACAGATGAATTTAAGTGCATTACATGGTATCTTAATTTGTTTAAATTGATGAATTGAAAAACATGTTTTAGCCACTTTTTACCAACAGTACAAGTGAGTTTCACCAAGTAAGCAAGTAACTGTTATGAAAGTTAACTGAAGTCATTGTTTGATACGCTGTGAATGCCTCCTTTTTCACAAGATACAGTATGTAAATTTAAACTACCCTACAAAATGTACTTTTGTACCCTGTAGAAATGTGCATGATGATTTGTTTTACTTTTGCCAAAAATGTATTTTTCTATGTAATATTGAATTCCATTTGTCAAGAACTAGTCACTTTGGTTGGATTAGAGAGAAAAAGACTTTCAACAACAGGTAAAACACCAATTCTCTTTTCTCTCCCAGGTGATTACTCAAGTCTGGTCACAGGTGTGTCCTCGGAGATGCCTGTGCCCTAAGGAGCCCCCCATGTGTCTCCCTGGGGTGCCTTTGATCCTGGATGACTGTGCCTGCTGCCTGGTGTGTGCCCGTCAGAAAGGGCAGGTCTGTTCTGAAGCAAACCCCTGTGAAACACGGAAAGGGCTGCAATGTGAATACACCACTGACGTCCACAAGAGGACTGGTATCTGTGCCGGTGAGTGGGCCATGACACTGTATGTTAGTACAAATGTGGATCCTGACGTCAGTTATACTTCTTTTGAATGAGAGATGTTATAATTAAAAAAAAAAAGAAGAAAAAAAAAAACACTCTTAAAGCCATGTTTTGTCTCTTTCCTCCAGCTCATGGAGGAGATGTGTGTGTTTTGGACGGTTCTGTCTATCAGAACGGCCAGACCTTCTTCCCCAGCTGTAAGTACCAGTGTATGTGCCGTGATGGGCAGATCGCATGTGTGCTGCGCTGCACCGTGGACGTGATGCTGCCCGGACCGGACTGCCCCTTGCCACGCAGGGTCCTGGTGCCTGGAGAGTGCTGCGAGAAGTGGGTGTGTGAGCCCCAGGCCGAGGCCAGTGCACTGGGCGGCTTTGCCATGGCGGGTGAGTAGTCTGGAAGTAGGGTGAGATGGAATGAGATATATACTACAGATAGACACATACAATCACCCATTCCTCTTTGACGTTAGTGTCACTGCAGTGTGAGACGCAAAGTTTAAAGGTTATGTACATTTCTCTGACCTGATCAGGGTAAGGGAGCAGTAACCAAGGAAGGAAGGAAAGAGGAAAATAGAGTGAGGGCTAAGAAAGAAAGAGGAAACAGAAGAACGAGACAGTATTGTCACTTCAATCTGGAATGTGAAACATCAATGTGATGCAGGTTTTATATAATTTATATGAGTATTTTCATTGGTTGCTTTGAAGTTTTCAGCTAAACACCTTTG
The DNA here is from genome assembly GCF_031162955.1 of Sander vitreus. Taxonomy (NCBI): domain Eukaryota; kingdom Metazoa; phylum Chordata; class Actinopteri; order Perciformes; family Percidae; genus Sander; species Sander vitreus. Next base: position 19,289,333 of record NC_135860.1, on the reverse strand, counting down.
TCTACTTTTTGAACTTTTTATGTGTCGATTTCTTTCTCTAATCCACTGTCCACCTGTATGTTCCCTCAGCCTATCGTCAGGAGGAAACAGTGAGATTTGACAATTGGGACCCTAGCCTGAACTGTATTGAGCAGACCACAGAGTGGGGCGCCTGCTCTCAAACCTGCGGCATGGGGGTGTCCACCAGGGTCACTAATAAGAATCGCCGGTGTGAGATGATGAAGCAGAGTCGACTGTGTGTGATCAGACCCTGTGACGACCAGCAGGACCAGACGCAGCTCACACAGCTTGCACCAAAGGTACTTTTTGGATGCCATATTCCAAGGGCGTAGGTTTGGTTTCAACATTAGTGGGGGACACATTATAACCGTGGGGTCTCGGGGTCCTTCCCCATAAAATATTGGGCGTCAAACACCTAATTTGCTGCATTCTGGTGCATTTTGCGTATTCAAACCATCACACGTGTTTCGGGATGTTTTTTTAGGAATCTCAAACTTTAAATCAACATAATTCTATCTTTATTTGTCACGCTCCTGTTGTGTTCTTTAACCCCCCAACGTAGCACAAGTAGACACAGTTCTTGTTTTCCGTACATGTTTTAAAACCCCTGAACGGTTAATTTTACCTCTTTTGGGGAGTAGCTATCTTTCATATTTTTTGAGGGGGACAAATCTACCTCTTCTAAATATCCCCTGCATCCCCCCTGAAATCTATGCCTATGTCATGTTCTTTATCTATGAGATCTACATTTGCTTTAGCTTAATTAGATGCCAGCAGCATGAGAATACATACTGCTCATTTTGCTTAGAACCAGCTGGAATTCCCCTCATAAAAATCACATTGAATGACATTCTTTTCTTGACATTCATTCATTTGAACGGCTCTTTTCTCCCTGCAGCGAGGCAGTAAGTGTCACAGGATGGTGAGGAGCGACACAGCCGTCCACCTCTCCTATAAGAACTGCACCAGCGTCCAGGCCTACAAGCCTCGCTACTGTGGCTCCTGCATAGACGGCCGCTGCTGTACTCCCCACAGAACCAAGACCGCAGTGGTGGAGTTCCAGTGTGCCAACGGTAAAACCACCAGGACACCAGTCATGGCCATCCTGACCTGTGCCTGCCACAGCCATTGTCCCCGAGACAATGCTGTGTGGCAGCCATCAGAGCTGGGATACAGCGGTTATAGGTCATAAAGTCACTCTTGAGGGACAATAGCTTTCTCTTTACTTAAAAAACATAAAAACATGAGTTGCATTGACTCAAAATTTTAGATTAAAATAAGACTGTCTGCGACATATCCACAGTGAAAATAAGATTATGTCTGCCTATTATGGTTCAGAATCAAATTGTATTCGTAAAATGAGAATCCTCTTTTGTGGTTGAGATCGTAGAGAACTAAATAGCTTTCTATCTCTCTCTCTCTCTCCTGGAGAGCGATTCAGTTTTGTAACATCCTGTGGACAAATAAGTGTCATCTTCACTATGTTAAGTAGAATCAAAGCACTTAAACCTTGTGATATATTGCTTCTCTCCATCCAACCATTAACCTCAGACGGTTGGACAGTTGTCTGTAGGTGCTCTTACATTGTGAAGGTCAACATAAAACAGCCTCTATTCAAGAGGTCAAATAGTATGAAGGTGTCAGGTTAGTCATGGTTGCTTGAAGCCTTCCAAACGACTGTTTGATTGACAGTCGGGTCAGCCAATCAGGAAACAAGACAAAGAGCATGAAAAAAAGGTTTTCTTTCAGAATGAATTAAAACACCTACTGTACTCTGACACTTTGACACCTTAATCTAGAAAAAAAACTATAATAAAAATACTGCAATCCCATTACTTTCACACTGATAAAATAAAGAAAGAGAATTAAGAGGGAAATAAAGGATTATAGGGTGAGCTGTTACCTTTTAGTGGCACTGCCATGGACATGTTTCAACTATGGGACACATTTTTTAAATAACTGGACTGTGTGCTTTGACTTGGTCCAAACGCAGGACTCAACCTATGAAAGAGAGGTCACTGTAGTGACTTAGTGTCATTTCTAACATCTGCCTGAAATCTAACCCCCGTTGTAAAATGTGTAATGTCTATGTTCTTGTCAATAAATGCAAATATATTGGGTTTTTTTAGGTATAGAAGGTTGTTTTTTTTTGTTAAAGGTAGTGCACATAACAGCTATTTTTATAATGACAAAAGTTTTGTAAATACTTGCTGTATAGCTTGTTTGACTGAGTGTGTATCAAATACACAGCTTTAATTGGTAACAATGTAAACATGAATTGTATATGTTTGATATGTGGTATTGTTTTGCTTACTACTTGAATTATACTTCACACTGCTTGTTGTATCTGTCTAAATAACAATGCAAAACTCAACATAAATGTGTATTTTTTGTATCAAAGTTTGAATCTTTTTATTATAAAAACTGTTTTCTCGAATGCAATTAATTGTGCTAATAAAGGGGATGATGATATGTGTTTAAATGAGAGGTAGCTTTGGGCTGACTTGGTTGGATTAAGTGAATCAAGAAGGAATTGCCTCTAAGGTTTTAAACTGAGGATAATAGAGGAAAGCAGGGAAATATACATTATGAATGGATAGGCATAAATGAGCAAGTAGTCGTCAGGACTAAATGTTAAATAAACTTTGCCTAAAACATTTCTCATACAACTGACTTCTCGTGTTGTTTGATGTGTGGTAGGTCAGTGCCCTACATCACACCGTAATGTTAAAAATGGTATCTTGGATGTGTTATGCAGGTCAAGTGTTACCTAATGCAAACAATATGGCTGCTCTACATTTATCACTACTGGAGACTTAACACCTATTTTAAAAGTAAAATAATATAAAAGATTACCAAATAGATTTAACCACATGAGAGTTAAATACTGATTTCTCTTCTCACATAGTACCATATATTCTCTTTCCCTTTCCCAAATGCACATCTTTTTGCATTTGGTGTAAACTGCTTCCTGTGGATTCCCCTTTAACAGTCCAGGATGTTGATGTTATCATATGGGACCCAGAAGTTACCAAACTCCCCGAGCCCCAATGACAGTGGGTGGTGACCCTTTGAACTCTCTCTCTGAACCCCAAATGGAAGGTCACAGTGGAAAACCCTGTTATCTCCTGTGGGATTGCTACTGCTTCCTAAAATAGCTACACATGTGGGAACTTTGGTTCATCAGTAGCTTGGATCAGTGGGGGACTGACACTGTGTTCTACACATCTGGTTGTAGCTATGTGTGGTGTTGTGTTCTCTTTATACACAGTGAGAGCAAGCTAAACAATAAATACATGAAAAGACGGACCAAAAAGAGTTATTTGTTGTTAGTCTGTTTTCATTAGCCATTCTAGTGACATGGCTCTGGGGATGGCAAAATCTGTCTGTCTGTCTGTTTGTTTGTTTGTTTGTACTGTCATATCTAAACAACTATTAGATATAGAATTTTGGATACAGTAGATATTGATGGTCGTCCGTTGATGAATCCTAATGGCTTTGGTGATCCTCTGATTTTCCCTCTAGTGCCACCATGAGCTCCACATTTGTGGTTTTGAGGGAAATGTTATAATAATATAATGTACTAATACAAAATGAAACAATGCATGCACTGACATTTGTCATTCAAACTGGAATGCTTTTGTTAGTTAAACTTTATGAAGTGTATCAATGAGTGGTGGACCTTCACCTTCTTAAGTCTTGATTCAGTACTGCTCAAACAGTATGGTTGTCGAAGAACAACAGACTAAACAGACTGGCTTGGTTTGACGACAGTGTATTTTTTTCTCTCATCTGTCAGTCTGTATCTATCATGCTGATATGGAAAACTTCTGTGAGGCTGTAAGCTACCTGACTACACAATGCCCACATATTGATGTTTAATGTTTACCATGTTTTTAATTTGCAGGTATTTAGTCATAAACAAGAAAAAAGATTAATCTCTATAGGAATTGAATAAGAAGTGAGCGCTGCTGTTTGTATGAACGGTAGGTAGATTGCTCCCTCTAGTGGTGTATTTGAATAAAGTCTCTGTCACCATCTTCATTACAGTGATCATGAATGTGAAATCACACTCCATTCAACACTTTGTGTGGAGTACACACACTGATACTGAGGTACTGTGCATACACTACATGTTTAGAGTGGTTGATTCATTATAGAAATGATGCTACCATCATGTTTCACAGAGATGTAAACTTTATGTAAATTAATTGTGTATGTTAAATACTGATAATTGAACACCAAATAACAAAACAAGCATACAAAGTCCTATTTACAATTTCATTGTGATTTACAGACTCACTGTATGTGAACCTTAATCATTTTGTTACACATGGTTAAGTAAGAGAAAGAAGATGCTGGTTTTAACTCTCCCTGCCTCTGCAAGTGCATTCACCACAGAGAAAGTGTTAGAAACATGTTTCTATTTCTTTTCATGATTTAAAACATGTTCTGATAATGCAATACTAATACAAACAACTAATACAAAGACAATACAAAGCAAGCAGAATTTGGTATCTGGAAGTTGTGACCATTCTTTTATCTTCTGAACCCCCATTTGTAGCCTCTTAGCCCAGCTGTTTTTCTTTGTAGGACTGGGGCTGTAGAATAGGTACATGCTCTCATTGAATTTGCAGCCAGTCAAAGAGTAGACCAGGAACCCAGTGTCTGCATCAACAAAGCACACCAATCCAGCGTCATAGTCTACAAACACAACAACTCTCTCAGGTTTCCTAATCAAGAAGAGGTGGACTGGGACCTCATGTAGAGCACTGCAGTTGGTGTCAGTTCCTAACCTTATGACCCAGTTTTCATTCCTGGGGTTAAGTATAAATGTCCTCATCCCACGCATCGACTCTTCTATATCCAAGCCGGTGTTCCCTTCGGCCTGAACCTCACGGTAAAATCTTCCTTCAGAAAAGTCCCTGTTTCCTGGATAATAGCTATGTCTGTTGAATTGGTGTGGAATCCACCAAATGAGAGACGCTTGCATTTGATTCATGCCTACATTGTTTGCCATCACTTCATGTTTGCCTTTTCTCTTGGTCTGCACTGCCACTTTTGTCTTCTGAGCCCTCTTTCCACGCTTACGTTTCATTTCCTGCACTTCTGCCTTTTTCTTCCCCATCTGAACCCTCTTGTTGACATATGCTTCCTCTAAAGGGACCATATCATGAGAGCTATGTTCTGTACACAGGACACAAACACATGCCTGGTCATTCCTGCAGAAGAGCTCCAACATCCTGTTGTGTTTCTTGCATATTTGGTCCTCCAGGTTATGCACAGGATTAGTCAGTTTGTGTCTCTTTAAAGCTGGAACTCTCAGATGAGGCTCTAGGTGTGTTTCACAATAAGAGGCCAAGCAAACCAAACAGGTTTTAGAGGCTTTGAACTTGTTTCCAAGGCAGCAGTCACATGGCACCTGTCCTGGTTTGACTGGGGAATAATTGTTAGCTATCACATTGTGTTCCTTGAAATTCTCCACCACCTCCCTGAATACAGTGTTGACACAAAGTTTGAGCCCTTTGTTGAACTTCGCATTGCACAGTGGACACTGACACTGCTCTTTGCCCTCCCAGTGCCTGGTGAGACAGGCCTTGCAGAAGTTGTGTCCACATGGAACTGAAACAGGCTCGGTGAAAACATCCAGACAGATGGAGCACTGGAACTGATCTTCAGACAGGAAACTGCAGGCCGTGGCCATATCTAGAGGAGAGAAGGTTTGAAAGCTAAGAACCATCCTTTTTTGACTCCTAAGTGCTACTGGTGTGAGCCATTTTGTCAACAAAAGGTGCAAAGTTCATTACACGTATAGCTAAAAAATACTCTACAATATCAGAATATTATCAAGTATTTAACAGAGAAGTTGAACTTCACCTTCTTGGATGCTCTGCTCTGCTGTTGTCTGTCTTTGTATGCAAATGGGCAAACTTATCTGTGTTTACCAGTTAAGTTTCATTTCTCTATAAATGATGCAATAGTGCTCCTCCTACCCTGGCTCATACTCCACCCATCTGCTCTTCCTGCATGACATTAACCCCTTATGACATGAACTGGAATATGATTTTGAGCATCATTTCTGCTAATGAAACCAATAAAGAACGCTTTATTTCTGGTGTCACCGTAAGTTTTTGGTGTCAATGTAATAACAGATCCACTCAACCAAAGTAACAACAACTCAAACCACAACGAGCATCTGTGCTCAACTCAAACTCAACTCTAAAAGGAGATCTGTCTCTGAATCAAGTCATCTTGTGGGAAATTATTAGTCTCCGCTTTTAAAGAGTTAACATGAAAGGAGTGAAACGTCTGTGCCACGAAAATGAAATGAATCACTCCACAAATATTCTATTCTGTAAAACTGCTGTTTAGTTTCTGGTTTCACTTTAAGATAGAGTGGAAAGAGACATGGATGTGTCTGCAAATTGAACTCCAAATTTCACTTGATGAATCAATAATGTAATCTGATTACTTTGGCCATGCATTTGCCTAATATGGATTATGAAGCTGATGCTATGCATTGTATTTCAGTCACTTCTTACTTGAATTCTATAACATTTAACCACCTATAGTTTCTTGTGTAAAGTGTGTTTTTTTGACGTTCTTGTAATCAGCATTCCTGTAAAAATATATTCATTTAATCAAAAATAAAAAAGTAACACCTCTTGGATTATCTTTGTTTTAGTTTGATAGTAATAAATCACATAAGTATTTTAGTAACAACATAATTTAACATTATATTGAAAAGTGTGAGGCCTGCAAAAGATGTTAAACTATTAGGGAAGTATGCAAAAATAAATCTGACCGAGGATTAAAAAAAAGATTAATTAACAACCTTTAAATAGCATCACCTTTAATAAGATTGAGTTATCTGTGTGTTTGTTTGTTTATTTGTTTTGAAGGTCATTACCACAACAAAGAATGTACATTTCCTCTGATAGCTCATTTCCATATAATAGTAAAAATCAAGTGTAGCTTATACACCTCATTAAGCCAAATGTTTCTTAGTATTTCTATTTTAGTCTCTTTCTCAAAATAAACCCCTCTTTGGTGCGGCTCAGTACAATGATATATGTAGTTCAGAAGGCGAGCAAGTAAGGAAGCTTGGCTCCTTTATACAGCCTGCCTGCACTAAACATTCCAGTGACTACACAATTTGAATAATGATGACATAGACACTGAAATATGTAATATTAAATCATTAGATCATGCCCTTATTTCTCATAGTATTCATATGTGCACATACATCTACATACACATCTTGGTTTCTCATGCCTCATCCATAATGTATGTTGGACTTCCAAAAATAGAAATTCAGTTTCTTTTTTTTTAATAATGTCCATGCATGTAATATATATATATATATATATATATATATATATATATATATATATATATAAATAAATAAATAAATAAGAGGTGACTCAAAGCTTCTTGAAAAGGCACTATTTAACATATCCATTTAATTCAAACTTGTGAAGTACGAATGTTCGATTTAATACTTTAACCTGAGCATCTTTATAAAAAAAAAAAAAGACAGTATATGGAACATTATTGTGCATTTAAATAAATAACAATGTTTGGGGGAAATAAGTTAAGACGGTCAGTTTGTGTTAATGGCCTATAATTTTCAAATTTCAAGATACAAGATGGCTTAGTTCTGCATTTCTAGAATATAATAGAATAATCTTTATTGCACCAAGGCAGGACATTTGTCTGTGTATCAAAAATAACACCCACAGCAAAATGGATCAAATAACACAATAATAGAGGGTTCCCAGTGATTTTACTGACACGTTTAACCTCACAGACGTTAATTTAAAATGCCACCAGTAGGTGTCGTGGCTGCATTGCTAATAGCTATGACAGCTGTTTAAAGAAAATGCATACTTATGGATTTAAGTGTTGTTACATCCAAAAAAACTGTAACTTCTATGCACTTAAAGTCCTCATTGAAGTCCCAGCAGCTCTTTGGTTGTTTCCCCCTGATATAATCATGTCTGAAGCTGCTGACTGAAGCTGCATCATGGCTTTTGTCTCCATCTCCTCTTCTGCATCCCTGCCAGTCACTCACAGGGCTCGGACCCTGCTCATCGTCAAACAACAGGCGCCATGCATTGATTGTAGAGATAACCTGACACGAGTTGCACCATGAGTTCACTCATCTGAACTCTCACGAGCCTGCAGGATTGACAGCTGGCATGTGAAGAACCTTTAGAATAATAATGATGGCGTTGGAAAGCTCAGAGGAGGGCTCTCCATGTCAGAGCTTCCTAACAAAACGCTCGCTATCTCTTTGAGACATCAAAACAGGGTAGGCGCATTCCTGTACGCGCGTAACCGGTCTCACGTCTGCAACGTGAACGTGTTCAGCAGAGTGCATGGGTCTCACTGGGAATTGGAAGACTAGAAACTCGGTTCTAATCACATTTAAGATGCGTCTGTTTAATAAAGGCATGTTAAAAACAGCTACCATAATGAAAATGTCCAGTTTTTTGTCACTTCTTCAGCACCACGCGGCCTAATGACTCACAAAACCCAATTATGGTTTCATTCACGAAATAGACGTTAATTGCTTTTAAATGTCTATATATTTTAACATCACAATAGGGTTTTTGCATCATTGTAATATTATTAACCTACGAGTACAATTAATACATTAATAGATTTTGTGAATGTGTTCATTGTGGTTTAACTATGCATCACTTGTCACGTCTCAACGTTCAGGGGAAATGATGAACACATTAAGTGTATAGGGTCTGGAGATGGGATCGGCTGACGGCGGCGGGAGCAAACTCCACCCAGCAGATAGGATCCCTGGCAGGCGGAGCGGGGAGCTGCTTGCGCCGAAAGGGCTCGGGCTGGTTGGTCGGGACGCTTGACAAGTCCCGCAGAAAACTTGAGAGGGGCGAAGTTCAGTCTGAGTGTGAGGGAGACAGAGTGGAAGTTGATGTGTGAGAGCGTGCTGGGGACATAACCACATGTAATTTTAAAGAAATGCTCCAAAGATGGCGGTGGTAATAGCGACTGGAGTTTCAGGTGCCTCCGGAGTGCAAAAAAGTGGATTTGTGGAGGTTTTGGTGCGGGAGCGGTGGCACAAAGTTTTGGTCATCTTGAACGAGGAAGCGCTCACGTTAAGTTGCGAGGAAAGCTGCGTTAACGACAACGTGAACGACAATGTCAACTCCAACGGCGTTACCAACGGATCTTACCTTGACAACAATAACACCAACTCCAACAACGGCCCCCAAACTGTGCGCACCGCGTTCACGGACCTCCCGGAGCGAGTGCCCGAGGCGATCGCCAACAGAAAACGGTGCGTTAAGGTGACCAAGCAGGAGATCGGGGGACTTGGGATCAGCATCAAAGGTGGGAAGGAGAATAAAATGCCTATCCTCATCAGTAAGATATTCCAGGGGCTCGCAGCGGACCAGACCCAGGCTCTGTATGTCGGGGATGCCATCCTGTCCGTGAACGGCGTGAACCTGCGGGACGCGACCCACGACGAGGCTGTGCAGGCGCTAAAACGGGCCGGGAAAGAGGTGACACTGGAAGGTAGGCATGCTGGACAGACTGTGTGAGAGAGGATAACAGTCAATGTGGGACCCAAATAATGAAGGAGAGTTGCGGCCGGATGTTATTGAACTAAACTTTTTTAAGCCTATAGTCTACTTCATGCACGCCCCAATTTATTTCATAAACTCACAAATAATAAGGTTATATTTTAGGAAGCCCACGTGAGCGTTATGTGTGTATATAAGCTATATATTTTAGTGAATGAATGTACAGGGGACTGTACCTGGGGAGATACAAGTTAAGTGTTAGATCTTAGTTTAGCCAAAGTCCTTCTGTTTTCAGCCTAATTTTTTATGGAGACCTAATATAACCAAACTCAAAGATCCCTGAGGCAACTCTGGAACATGCATGGGGACCTCATCCTTTAGGGAGGGAGAAATGCCTTGTAAGTCTGAGCGCTTCTTATCCCTTAGCTTCCTATTTCCTAGACTGGCGTTGGGCTGTTTTATGCACATCATCCATCAGGTCGATGGTCCTCAGGACACAACGTTCTGCAAATTACTGCAAGTTTTCTATTCTACCTGCCAGTTGATTGTATTCACTAAACATCCCAGGTGCAAATCACTCCCTGATTAGAGGAGAATGAAAAGCTGCAGGGCTCTAACAGTTGAAGCCTCTGCTGTAGATGTGATTTACTTTCCATTAAAGAAAGGAGGTAGCCTACTGGTTAATAGCAAGAGTGGCGGAAGAAAGGATGGTATTTGTATTGCACCTGCCTATACTATTCATATCTCATTTCATCAAATCTGTTTTTCTGTTAATTTACAATTTGTTGTCACCAAGCAGTCTCCCAGGGTACAAAAACTGAAGGCAAAAAAAAAATTCTTCTCTGCAAATGTATTTAATTTACTGCAGAAGAGGGGAAGACACTTTACTTATGTACATAGTGCAACTTTACAGGACACCCGAAAAGTAGATGTATTGTATAGTTGTGAAACAGCTGTACTGCCCGCCTTTTGTACAAAAGAACAGTTTAGATTCCTAAGGAAACAGTTATTATGCAACCAGAGATGCCAAGGGAGAATCATGCAAGGTCATGCTGCGTTCCAGACACAATTTTTAGCCCGTAAGTTATGACTTCAAGTCATGACTCACGACTTGGTAGCGTCCCCAGGCAAAGTCACCACCTTAATTTTACTGTCTATGGTCACCACAAAGCTACAAAGCCCTTCTAGCTAGCATTAGCATTAATTAGCGGCTACCTACCGTTGACGTTAGCTAGCGCTAACTGATACTAGCGATTTCTAGTCAGCAACATATTTTGGGCTTCATTTAATAAACATAACCTGTAGTAGTACACAATCGTATGTGTATTGTTTTGATTACAATGTGTGGAATTACTTTACGTTGCCTATTTATGTATATTTATTTCTATTTCTCACTGTTAATAACCGGCGCCTGTACAGCATCAACAGGGGTCGACATTGTTCGTGTGTGTGACGTCAAAACTGTAACTTGGAATACAACAATCTGGTACGAGTTCACGAGTAGTAAGTTATGGGTTTGACTGCCGTTCCAGGGCACTTTCACGGGTAGAAGGTTGTGAAAACACGAGTTACGGGTTGCCTGGAACGCAGCATCAAACTCATCTCTCCCCCTCACGCTCAACAAATCCAGCTCTACATTTTCTCAAGTGTCTTACACACACACACACACACACACACACACACACACACACAGACATATAGTATGTAAAGACACACACACACACACACACACACACACACACACACACACACACTTACACACTTTGCTTTCACCTCACTCACTCACACCAGTGTGGCCAAGTTGGTGTTGCGCAGCTGTTTTTAGCCAAAAGTGAAGATGAAAATTAGGCTGATGGCAGCTAGCGCTGGGCGGTATATCGGCGGTATTACAGTTTTTGTCCCATTGCTTACACACTAAAAACAAATGCTTAGACCAAAGCCTCAATACCTAAACTTCTTGTAGCATACCTTAAACACAGTGTAACCATAGCTTAATCACATTGTCAACTTTGCACTTTGTTTGTTTCACCAATTCTGTAACACACTTATTGCGAAGCACTACACACGTTTTCTTACATTAGACACTTTGTTCAAAAACGAAATCTCCTATTGTCATTGGGAAAGCACTCTGTTCAAAATGCAAAACTCATCTGGCAATTGTAGGCACTTACATACACACCTGAAAACACTTCTGAAACACACATCTGAGCCTTAGCAATACAGATAGGCCTCAGGTAAGCCATTCTGAGAACTTTGCAAGCATGGAGGCAAAGAGAGAGGGGAGTCGGACGTGGAAGAGACATCGCCCCCCCAGCCCCCCACCACACACGCACACACACACACACACGTGCACACACACACGTGCACACACACACACGTGCACACACACACACACACACACACATGTACAAGTATCCCAATAGCAATTTATCCAGTAATTGTTTTTGTTTTTTTTTACTTTTGTTTTGTTGCTAAATTTACAGTTTTTCTTGATTGTTTGACCTGCTTAAAGAAACTGGGATCTACTCGGTTTTCTTCATCACTGTCTCAGCAGAGCAGAAGACACCTCTTGCAAATGTGTTAACCCTTTCTCATTGGATTGACACATTTTCCCCACCCTTTTGCAGAACAGTTAACACGGATGTCGTTCAAGCAGTCCAAACTCCATTGTTTTAGCTATGGTAACCAAACAGAAACCATCTGTTCCTAACTATTAGAAACTACCTACATAAGTGTGAAATCACTGAAGCACCTGTTTGACACTCTTTCACACAAATCTTCAATTAGCAATCAGTCTGCAGGCCTTAAAGGTGCAGCGTCTGTGTTGTTCTTTGCCAAAATGGATGGAAGAGGTCTAAGACAGCTGAAACTGAGTATCAATAATGGCTATTTCTTATACTCTACAGTAATAGATTTTATTTTCTTAATTTCTCATACTCTAATAGATTTTATTTTGGTTTACATGTATTTTGTGTAATATTTACAGTATTTCAGTTTTCAGCCACAGTTTCAAAATAAGAATCAATGGAATCAATACAATTTGCATCAAAGCATTTCTGATTCTGGTTCCAAATCTTTGCAAGAAGGCAAATTTGACAACAAATGGCACTGGCATGAAAGCTACGTACAGTAATAAGCTACAGTGACAAGCAATGGTGCACTGATTCGCACTGAGTGCTGTATTTTGTATTTGGTGGTCCACTGTGTCTTTTGTTGCATATTTTAAATGTTTTGGCAGGGTTAGAGACTTTTGCAAACAAAATGTGTCATTTTGACCGCCACTGTTTCGGCCTGTGTGTTCTGTTTTGAAAAATCTGGAGTTTGAGTTGACTGCTGTGTCAAAGCAATCAAGAAAAACTGTAGTGATTTGTGATTCTATTTTTCTTTATTTCTGTAAGAATGTTTGTTTGTTGTAAAAACTCTTTTTTTGTTTGATTACTACAGAAATTCTACTTCTGAATTTTACAGAATACTGAGTCTGAGAATGTATATATATATAAAAAATAGAAACACAAAGACTGCAGTGTTTTCTATAAAGCCCATCAGTGTGTTGCTGGTGATATGAAAGAGGAATTCAGATGGTGCTTGTGTGTATGGTTTTGTTGTAAGAATTTCATTTTTAGAAAGGAGTGTTTTGATTGCAGTGTTTCATTTTGTCATAGATATGAGTTGTTAATCTCCAAGTGCTGTCTGATTGTCTTGTGTGTAGAGTTTTGACATAATGAGCAAAAAGTGAGTAAGCAATAGGCAAAAACTGTAAATTCCCATATGATATGGATTTTTCATATACCGTAACACCAGTACATTGCTGCAGAGAGCACTACGGCCGAAGTAATCTGCGAGTGAATTGAGAACGGGAGCCGTGTTAACTGCGTACCCTTCTCACTCATGGTAGTAACTTTATAACACAACAATTAATAACCCACAACTAACTCTCTTTAACAGGATAAAACACCATAGCACACAACAATTTTTTACTTAAACAATTTCTAACACTAATAATTTTACATTTACAAATTTACACCGCCGGACGGCATGTTGGGTAACATTATAGCTGCTAGCTAGCCAGGTAGCAAAACAGTCTGTAAAGCTGGGAGAGGCTCCGGTCGCTAGAACACCGTATGCTCAAGAGAGGAGCTGTCTGTTGTTCCGAAGTTTTTTGTTTCTAAAAAATCTGACGTAATTTGTCCACTGTTGTTGCCTGTCGCTGTAACATTACTTGGTTGGGCTAACGTTACTTGGCTGTGCTAACGTTAAAGACATGTCACTTCAAGCATGCAGCGGCGCAACATAATGAATGCAATAACAATCCACCTACGGTCCTGCTACAGACCGTTGAGAAAAAAGGGAGAAAGACGGGTTCAGAGCAATGATTAAAACACTAGATTTAAGATGTCTTGCCTCGCTGAAATACGTCCGCCAACCTACTAACATTGTTCAAACACCGAAGGAGGCTGACAGCCAGTGTTGCCAACTGTTTTCCAATGAAAGTCGCTAGCACCAGCTCCAAAAGTCGCTAAAAGTCACTAGATGACGTCATACCCTCATTTGCATATTGTTGACGTCATTACGCAATCATTTGTATAAAGCTTAGTGGTTGTGTCAGCAAGGTAGATAGAAAGAAATAGAACTTTTTAGCCAAATAATCAGAGATTTGTCGCTAGTCGCTTTTTTGAAATAAAGTCGCTAAGGGGGTCTGAAAAGTCGCTAAATCTAGCGACAAAGTCGCTAAATTGGCAACACTGCTGACAGCGGAGCTCCGTTCAGTCGCTCACTTACAACAACCTAACTTACCTGTGGCCAAGGTAGTGTTTATACAACTATCTTACAACTATTTTGTTTTGAAAGTAAAACAATGGTAACGTTGTTTGTATGTGTATTCATTCAATTTAAGTTTATTTTACTACTTTGCAGTTTGCATAATAAAAATAGTTCAGATTCTGTAACTGTTTCATGCATTCTCCTTCATATAACGTTATTGTATAATGTTGTGGAGCCAAGCAAACCCTTTAGTAATCAAAGCTTTTAGTAAACATGATGACATTAACATGTTTGTGTGATATTCTATGTACTCCTGACAGTAGAATAAGCCATTATAAACCTAAATAAAGGCCCAGTCAAGCAGAAGAAAGAAAATACCGTGATATACCGTGAAACCTCCACAATCTTAAAAAATACTGTGATACAAAGTTTTGGTTATACCGCCCAGCATTAATGGCAGCCAGATTCCACTCTGGAGCAAGAACATAATTTTACCCCCTTAACACACTCACATGTACACACACACACACACACACACACACACAGACACAGACACACACACACACATACACATACACACGCACACACACACACAAGTATGCAAGCACAAATACACACGTACACTGGAAAATGTTGCACACAAGTGCCCACTTCTGATTTTTTTTCTTTTCTGTTACTGTGAGGACTCTTGGACCCGAGATAGTAAGAACAAAGTGTCTCTCGCTCTTCCTACCTCACTTTTGCAAACACACATGCACATTGTCTCTCTCACTCATATACACATGTGAACATGATCCTTCCCAGAGGGACACAGGGGCTATACTGCAGAGGAAAAAGCAAATCCCTGCTGAAAACTTACCAAGATAAGAAATAAGGAGAAAGGGAAGGGAGCAGGCAAGAAGGAAGGGGGGGAGAGATGGGGGGCGGGGCTGAATTTGAATTTAATGGGGAAAGTGCTAAGAGGGAGAGAGATAGAAAGAGACTGAACAGAAGGAAAGCTAACGAGGGAGGCTAAGAGGCTGATAACGACGACGACGACAGCGAGGGTTAACTTAAGGGTAACAGAGAGACAGAAGTTCACCGTAACTGCAATTTAACAGAGATCATTTGCATTTGGCAAAGCAGTATAACATAGTGAAATAGCAAAAAGTGACGAAGTGCGTTTTCAAGAGATTTCATGGATGTTTGGGTTGCTCAACATGTAACCGAGCACATTATCTTTCATTTTAGATTAAAAGACGCCTAAAATTAGTGATTTAGTCCCTTTATTTTTCCTGAGTGTAAGCCACTTATAAGATGTGAGAGACAAATAGTGTGTTACATGAGATAAGGAGGAAACATCGGATTCAAATGTTTGGAGAGATAGTACATGCCTCATGGGAGGTGTGTGTGTGTGTTTGTGTGTGTGTGTGTGCGTGCGTGCGTGCATGCGTGTGTGTGTGTGTGTGTGTGTGTGTGTGTGACTTTACATACTGTATATGTCTGTAGAGATGCACTGCATTTTTGTGTGTACAGCAACAGAGCTTGTACAGGCACTTGGTAATCTGTTTATTTTACTGTAGCACTGACAAGCCATCTTGGAAACTCATTAAGAAGATGGAGAACAAATTCAGCTAAAATAGACACTGACCACTTACTCCCGCCTGATGCAGTCATAAAAGGGCAGCAGATTGATCCAGTGGTCAAAAGCTAAGAGGGACAACGGTTCAAGCCCCCATGTCAGAGAGGATCCGCTTTGTTAAAGTGTCCCCTGAGCAAGACGCTGGCTCTTTGCTGGCTCTGTTCTGTGGCTCAGCATGCAGCCTGACAAGTCAAAAGTGAATTTCCCTTTGGGGATAAATCAGGGTTCTGCAGCTGTGCCACAAAGCTCCTAGCAACTGCAGCCATTGCCATTATGGAGGTGCAGTGAAATTACAGTACATACTGATGAAAAATGATACATAATACAGTTACAAGTTTGTACTTGTACAGAATTTTTAACCCTATACTGAAGCAAATGAGTGGAATTCAGCCTGTGCTTTTCCTACTGTGACAAATGTCAAAATGTCTTTAGTGAAAAAAAGGCCCAATAGCCATGTGTGTGAAGAGAAAGTATGCAATATTTGAACAGCTCTCTCAAAAAGACACATACAAGACATAGTGACCTTAGTCAGCAGATCCTGCCTTCTCTCCCAATATCAGTGCCCCAGAGAGAACCTGTGAGATGTCCTGGATAGCAACATTAGCAGGTGTGACCCCTTTACCTGCCTGTGGTAAACAACTTCATAAGTCCCTGGTGCAGGACTAAGAGAACTTTACAGGTGTCAGTCGTGGCTGCAAGAGACGGTCACGCAAGGATAACCGTTTTTAATGTTCACAGCTGTCCCCGGTCTGTCCTCGTTGCACTGTTTTGTTTTCCTTTTGTATTGCTGTTTTATGCAGTGATGATTGAAAATTCAGTCCAAACATGGGGGTGTTAAGTTTATTTTTCCCTCAGTGCGAAGAGCTATTTGGTTAAAGTTAAAAAGAGAGGAGAACAATACCTTTGGAGAATTGTGTAGCTCAATTCATTTGTGTTTATAATTAAAACTGGATAGTCTCACATGTAAAAAAATATTTCTAAATTTAGATTTGTTTAAAGTGTGGAGTGTTTTAGAGCCAGAAGAAGATATAGATGATGTCTACCCCACACAAGGAGAGGTCAGATTATTTATTTAGAAAATGTTTGTATTTTGCTGATTGTACCTAGGTGATCATTCATAGAGATGTGTGGCCTGAACAAAGCCTTCCCAAGGTTGGCTTGATGCCAAGAGGCTACATTGATTTTCACTGACCTCAGAGTAGTCCAGGTTGTCTCAATAGCTAGTGATGTTAAGAATACTCAGTATATTTGTCTTATTTAGGGTGTGAAAAATATATTCTGCAGTTTTTTCACAGTAGCATGTAATGCTGTAGATAGCTATTTTATGCAGGTTGTGTAGCTTTTTCCCTTTGAGGGAAGTTGCCAGACTAGGTCAAAAGCCTGCTGGGTAGAGTAGTAAATATGTTTTTGGTATGTCAATAATAGCATACTCAAGGAATGTGTATGCATTAAAGCTTAACAACAAGTGTAAGTATTTACAGTAATATGGTATTTGAGAATCTAAGCCTCATAGTTTTTACTAGTTTATGTAAAGTAACCTCTCACGTTCTGCCACTGGTCAAACGCAACCCTTGGGCTGATGAAATTGACACGTTAATATTGTCATTGTTGTTGCCTGTCGAGCTTTCCGCTCTCGCACGGTACACATGCAATTTGCAGTGTAAACAGTGGTGGATTTACCATAAAAAATCTGTCATTTTTGAAACAATGCGTTCTTGATATTGGACAGAGGTAGAAGTGCATCAAAACAAGTCCAAAAAGCCTAAACATGAAGGAAGAAGAAATGAATAACTGAAAGCCAGAATACAATAAAGAACATCTGCCACACTTCAGCAGACAGGAAATGAGTCAGTGTCTTGTAAGCTCCTCTGTCGATCCCCTAACAAGCCGTACCTGTCATCATCTGACATCTGGATGGGTATACTGTGTATATGTGCTGCTGTCAGCAGTGTGATGCAGAGTGTGTGTCTAGGAGCTTGTGTATATCTGTGCAATCAAGTTAAGTCAGCAGTGTAGTCTAGACGGATACTACAGTCAATGGTATGCTGTATGTGGTTGAGTGTGCTAAGTGTGTGTGAGAGAGATTAAGAAAAAGAGAGAGAGTCGATGTGTCTACCAGCTGCTTGTGTATGTTATTAGAGAAACTATCATCTCCTCCGCTTTGTGGAGTCTGACTCAGAGCGGGAGTGGGTGATGATAATAACTGTAGCGTTGCAGTAGTTATTGTTGTGGTGAAGACAATAGATTAAATCATTCATTCCTCTGTGAAAGTTTTAACAGCCAAAACAAAAGCTCAGAGTTAAAGCTCATCTGTTGTTTCCTGTTGTCTTTGTTTGAAAAAGACAAAACTCCTTTCACCTCCAAGTGTAAGCATTGGGTTTGTTTTTATTCTAGTTTTCTCCAATCGTCGTCAGAAAACTGAACTTTTACGGTGGCTAAATACTTAAATTGGAAATTTGAAAAAGATTTTAACAGGATGACCAAAAATAACCCAAAATAACTGTTCTTCACTGTCTTCACTGACTTCTCTTGAATCCGTGGCACTCTAGACGAGTCAACAGCCTACTGTAAAAACTGCCATCTGTTCACACTTTCTGTGGTTGTGGTTTTGAGCAAATATGGTGGTTTATGTTGTCATTTACAGACATGTATACAGACTATAACAGACTATTTACAGACTTGAGTAAAAGTACAAGTGCTCTATCAAAAAAGTGACTTGAGTAGAATTTGAAGTGCTCTTTAAGCACCTCACTTAAAGGAGAATTCCGGTCGATTTCAACACGTAGCTCTGTTGTTTGAAAATTTGGAGTGCTGTCAGTAGCAAGAAAAACTATAACAATTGGTGCTGCCTACACCGTGTTATCCCCCTGCTAGCGTTAGCACCCAACAGGCAAGTTTTAAACGTGTTTTTAGCCTCTAAACATGCTCAAAATGTTATTACAAGTGCCTACCCATGTGCAGTGATTCCTTCCGAGGGAACATAGCAGATTTGACTGGAATATTGGATTGTATGAGTTCGACAATCGACTAGTGTGGACTTGACTGGACAACAGGAAATAAACAGAGGCATGTGCACTGGCTGGATTAACACAACTTTTATGCCTTTCTGTCACATCTACTGCAGTCAGATTTGCTGTGTTCCCTCGGGAGGAATCACTGCACATGGGTAGGCACTTTTCAATCCTAGCCGGCGACCGTTGATTTCGCTGGCAGACTAGGCTAGCTGATTAAGCTTAGGTCAGCTTAATCAATCAGTTGAAAACGTTTTCTCTGGTTGACTTTTTTGGTGTCCGCTCACTCCAATCACGCTTGGATTTAGCTGTTCAATATGAATATTTGACTATTTGTTCCTATCTTCATATAGAGTATCAAGCAAAGCATGTTTTAATGGGATGGATGTTCATGGTAACGGCAGCATTCACGTAATATAGTAAACAAGCTAATTTTTTCACCACATATAGTCAATTGTAAGTCAATTCGGACAAAAGCATCTGCTAAATGAGTTTAATGTAGTATAAGGTAATGATTTACGGCCCTAAAAATATCATACAAACAAAAAAAGCTCAGCCTCACCACTATGTGAGAATATGTGGGATGTGAGTTGTTTTTCTGACAGTTTAACATATTAGGCAGATTTTTGGCTGTTAATAATCAGGTTATTGTTTAGTGTAATGGAGATATCACATAAAATATGTCCTTCTGAACACACTGTGTGGTTGTAGGCATCAAGTATTTGCATCTTCTTATTTCACTTTTTGCAAATAAGCTCTTGAGCTCATCTTTCTTTTCAGTTTCTTTGTACTTGTATACACGCCTACCAAAGTGACTAAAATTTCAACATTCACATACTCATAGCCCTATTTACAGTCAAACAATTTATCAGGATGTTTTCATACAGAAAACCTATGGCTATTCATTTTCTTTGATCTACAGGTTCAGCTCACTTTTGCTATCTCTTCAATCTGTTCAGATCCATGTCTTCTTTTTTTGTGTAAACACATTTCTTCTTCTCTACTTACAGTACCTAAAGTTAGGAGCCTGCAGAGAGTTAGTAACTGTTTGACATCATGTTCAGAGTTTGTTGTCAGTGAGTAATTCTGCCTACGCAATTGCTTCGTCAAATTCTTTTTATAAAATAAAATTAGTTACTATTCATTGTTCAGTTAAGGCGATATTTGAACTCATTGAAAAATGTGTCCAAATCTTACAAAAAGATGCCTTGAGGGTGGATTTGTAAAGGCCTTTTGTGCTGCAGTAGTATCCAGCTACCTCAATGCCGACACGGAGTAAAAGCCTTCATTCTTCTATCAGAGGACCCTTTTTCTCCTTTTCTACCTCTTTGCCCTGCTCTGTTCTCTTTCCACTATCTACTAATGTTAAGCTGTCTACTTTATCTCCCACAGGCTTAATTAGAGGAGGTATTATTTTTTTCCTTTGGTACATTTTCTCACCAAATACAAATCCCCATTTAAAGCATATGGTAGAAAGTCCAATGACTTCGGACCTCATTAAATACTGTTAAGGACTATTAAGTGAAAAAGACACAATGACGCTGATATAGTAATTACACCTTGTGGTATGGAGTGGTGTGTGTGTGCGTGTGTGTTGGGGCTGCGCAAACACATGGTGAGGAATGAATGAGCGAATGAACAAGTGTGTGTGTATGTTTTCATTGTGAATGTGTGTTGTAGACACAACTGAACACTATTACATTATTTGGACAATGTGTAAGTCCTGTAAATGGGGCTGAGTACAGTTTTCAAACAAGTGAATGGTTTTTAAATATCATCATTGGAAGTGGAATTTTTATGGTTAGTTGAACAGCTGTCTGTGGTGATACATTGCCATTCAGACATCTGCATCACAACTACTAAAACAGCAAGCCACTGTTTCTAAATGGAGTGGACAAAAGTGGAGAGTGGAAGTCACAATACAACAATATTTAGTTGTGTCTGTATGTGCATGCTCTCACTTTGTTTCAAGCCAGAGCCAGAAAAATCAGGAATTAAAATCAGACAGATGGGGGAGGGCCCTCATTTGGATCATTTGGTCTGACTTATGTAACGGCCCAAGCAGTATGAGTGCTATTCTCTCCAAGTTCTTATCGTGCTATTGAAGTTATTGTGCAGAGTTGGCCGTGTTGCTGCTGTAATGGAATTGAAACACGACCCAAGGGAACACATTTACACACTTCCAGTGTAATGATCATATGGACTCCACCCCATTTATTTTCCCCTCTGCTGGAAACAGTTACAGCTCTATTTCTGGGCACAGAGACCCGGGTTCATGAGTTTACATTTCCTCCCACCGGACTGTCATTGTAAATGTTAACTGAAAACAAATCACCCACTAAACATTATGTTTGTGTAATAGCTGCATGATTTGTTTTTAATTTAGTCTGTTCAGAAAGTGGACTGTAAAAAACCCAAGATTGAGCTGCTTGGCTACATAGTTTTAGTATAATTTGAAATTCATTGTGTTCAAAGTAAAATGTCCCCTTATCTTTGTCCTCATTAGGGATGCAACTAACAATCGTTCCGATGTTAATTCATTGATTAATCATTTAAAATATAAAAAATCATCCATCACATAATCCAGGGCCAGAGGTGACGTTTCAAACTGCCTGTTTACAGATATTCGATATACAATGATATAAAGTAGAGAAAAGCAGAACACCCTTTAACCAGAGTGGCATTTATGCTTGATAAATTACCTAAACAACTAGTTATAGAAATTGTTATCAATACAAGTGTGACACTAATGTTTTCTTGTTGCTTGCCATCCTGTTTATTTATGTCACACTTCTAAATAAGTGTTAAGTGAAGCCCTGTGAGTCTAGAGCCTGATTTATGGTTGATGCAAGAGGTTAATGGGAGTCAAATTTTTTTAATTTATAATTCAGCTTCAGATTTCTCCATTTCTCCAGATTTCCCCCCCACACACTCTAGACAGATGTATTGTACTGATGACGTTGTATCATGCATTAACAGCAACTTTGTTTAAATTGTTTCATTTCTTGTGATTTTGCTACCCTTGGCCACTGTCATGAACTTAAATAGTGTGTTTAATAACATGATAATAACAGCAGCAATGTCAGATTATCACAGACACACAAACACACACACACACACACACACACACACACACACACACACACACACACACACACACACTTTTTGGGGATCTTAGGTATTTGCTTGTGTTCCTTTGCAGCTTCATCATGCTTTGCATCACAAAAGATGAGGCAACAGTGTGTGTTAGTGTGTGCATCTATGTATGTCACAAGACTATCTCAAATTTGAAAACCTTGTTGCCTTTTCATTTCTAAATTTAAATCCTAATTAAATTCTAAATCCATGTGCCTTTGTGTCACTTTGGTCTCATAGATGCACGGCTCTGAACAAACATAACCAGACAAGGTTGTCATCATCCAACTGCACCAGATTTGATCTTTTCAGTCCATTGAATTCACTTGTATTATACCTTCTTATGATGCATTTTAACAAATGGATTTGCCAGTCTTTTAATCTGATTAGACTGTGGGTTATTCTAATGTGCAATTGGATCACATCGTCACTGTCGGTCCATTGAGGACACTCTCACCCCCGTCTCCTCCTCTGTGTTATGTGTCAGCCTGTGATCTCTTCTCTACAGGTTGGTGGTTAGGCTTGTTATGCAGTCTCATAGGGGTCCATAGTGCTTCTTCCTAGAATAGTTCACTTGCTGGATTACAAATGCCAACAGCCATATGCCAATTATACGCGGCCTAGTACAGTGGGATATGCCAATTAAACATCCAAGGCATACCAAGGATTCAGAACATTCAGGATATAGAAAGCGTACTGAGCACCCACTTTATCTCTGCCTCTCTATTTTTGTCCTTTACTGAAACATGTGTCCTGTCAGAAAATTGAGTTTGACATTTACAAGTAAAGCTTTCTGTTTTACCAGTTAAAAATGGGGGCTTCTGAGTAGGGTTGTTACGATTTCGGAATTTCGAAATCAAAAGCGGAATCGGTGATTCCCTCAGTATTTTTTATTTCTCCACACCCGATGCACGCCCGATGAAAATAAATACAACAGACACAGCGTAGCTTACCGGCTGGTGGCATCCAGCTAAAGACACAGGGTAACATTTGCTTACTGGTAGCCTGCAGCTTGACTTTTTCAGACACCGTGGCCACTGTCAGAAATGACCTAGAAAGAACAGAACTGGAAAACCTCCTGCTTTTCTGAAGCCACCGGTGTAGCAACATTTTGTGTTCCCTTCCCTGTGAGTGAGTTATGTAAACCAACAAGGTAAAGCATGTGGGCTCCGACGGGACTCCATGGTGCATTCATGTGGACCTTGTCAAGCTAATTGTGCACTAATGGCGTTTTTCCATTACATGGTACCTGCTTGACTCGCCTCGGCTCGACTGGACTTGGCCGCGGTGCCCCGTCCTCCTTTTTTTCATTGCAGATTTTTAGTACCGCCTCATGCGTGAGGCGAGTGCGGCTGGTCGTCATAGCGCCGCCGCAGGAAACTGCCGTGACCTAACGCGACACACACATAGAACGTCGAAGGTGTGTTGTCGTTGCCACAGCTAGAAGACACATTTTGTTTCAAAAGAAGCTGGAGGCAGCGAAAATAAACACCGCTGGCTAAAACTATTTAAAAAGGGCGGGTTTGTTCACTTACACCCCCGTCTGTCGCTAGCAATGATGAAACAGTGATTAGTGACGATTCTCTCCGACCAATCAGTAGTCTGCAGGTTTTCACGTCACCTTTTGGTATTGCCTCAGCTCGCTTGGAACCTCGACAGAGGTGATATTAAAGGGGTGATTGAATGATTATATAGGGTATTTTACACTGTTCCTTAAGGTCTCCTAATAGGGTATGTAACATTGGTTGGGCTGATAATTGCCCGAATGCTATTTTATTAGGCCCTTAACTACCCTGTGAATATGGCTCTATTTGGATCAAGAGCTTTTCTTCCAAATATGGTATGCTCATGAATATTTAGATGAGCTGCGCGCTGATTGGTTTGAGCGAACCCCATAGAAACACATTGGAGACGAGACAGCAGGTCTCATATTTCAGACACTGCAAAGTTATACATTGTTTGTCGGGCTATTTCGTTATTAAATTCACTTCTGAGACTTTTTTAAGCGAGAAATCAACTATATGAAGCTCAAATATGGGGCGTTTTATGAAAATTGATGGCTAATTGCAAATTTGGTAAGACATGTCGGACTTTAGCTAGGAGCTCCACACAGTCTGACGAGAAAGCGGAAACCTCCATACCCAGTGAAAGTCACTGTTTCCCTGGGTACTGGACTACTGGAATACTCGGGGCTCCGTGGAGCTCTGTGGAGCTGGCTGGCTGCCAGCTGCCGGCCTAACTAGAGTAGCTATATTTACAGTTTGAATTTTGTCACGCCACTTATATAACA
Source organism: Sander vitreus (assembly GCF_031162955.1). Classification (NCBI taxonomy): domain Eukaryota; kingdom Metazoa; phylum Chordata; class Actinopteri; order Perciformes; family Percidae; genus Sander; species Sander vitreus. Next base: position 19,264,952 of record NC_135860.1, on the reverse strand, counting down.
TCTACCCCAAGTTCTTATAAAGTTAACAATGGTGTCCGATTTCAATTTAATGCATTTTTGTGAACATTAGGGGTTTCGTTAGCTGCTACTGTCCCTTCAATCCTATGTGTACAGATCGCGGCTAGTTAGCTTCATTTTCGGCGTAATTCGAGTATATTTACAGTTTGAATTTCGTCACGCCACTTATATAACATCAACCCCAAGGTCTTATAAAGCTAACAATGGTGTCCAATTTCAATTTAAGGAATTTTAGTGAATTTCAGTAGAATTCTAAGGTGAGGCTAGTTAGCTCTCATTGATAGAGGTCCATCCAGCCGCAGGCTCTATCAATGAGACTCGCGGACAAGAGGCGTTTATTTCCCCGATCGTTTGTTTAAATAACTCAACACATTATAATTACACACATTATAAGATTAACTGGAAACTGCGGTAAGGGATTGCTGGCGTAACAAGCTCGCTGACCGCGTTCTCACTCACACACACCGGCCATTTAGCAGGAAGAGGGGAGCTGCAGGCCCTGGAGCTCTGTCAGGGCAGCGGCGTTTGGTAGTCCAGTAACCCAAAAAACTGTGACTTTGCGCAAGTATGGAGTGCCATGGGCTGCCTGCCGTGACGGAGCTCCATCTACCTCACAGCAGGCCGGGGTCTGTGAAGGAAGGCAGGCCGGGTGGCAGCAACACAGTCAGCACTGGCCGCTGAACTCCGATACACAGTCGGACAAAATTTGCAATTAGCCATCAATTTTCTTAAAACGGCCCATATTTGACCTCTACATAGTTGATTTCTTGCATAAAAAAGTCTCAGAAGTGAATTTAGTGATAAAATAGCAGATGAACAATGTATACAATTTCTGAGATCTGCGCGACCTATTTAAGACTTAAGCTTAAGCTGACGAAGACTTAAGCTGACCTCAGATCAGTGGTGTAGCCTATGTAAATGTTTGAGCGTGACAAAGATAGAGACCAGAGCCAAATGAGGAGGAGCCGCCAAGTTGACATCAACTAGGCGTCTCGTTGAGATTTGCCCGTTTTCAGAGGCAGTTTCAAATTGTGAGATTTGCAGAGGAAAGAGGTGTCAATGGGATTTTGAGGTTCTATGTGTGTCCTAGTTACCCACTAAACTGTCATTATTCAACTATGACAAGGTAAAATCGGTTTTGTATTCAATCACCCCTTTAAAAAAAGTACCCATTGGCAGGTACCAGGGACTTTTTTACATAATGGAGAACCAAAAAAGGCTAGTAGAGTCGAGGCGAGTCGAGCAGGTAGCATGTAATGGAAAAACGCCCTAAATTACGCCTCGTAAAACTCTAAGAAACTCAAACTGTTTCTCTAACTATAAGAGTATAGTTAGGATAGAGTATTTTATACGTTATAAAATACCCTTCTGCAATCTAGTGGAACTTATTGTGGAAGTGCCGTCCCTGTTGAAACAATGTTTGAATTGGATTGTGACCTTAAAATCGAAAGTTAAATCAAATCATGAATTTGGAGAATCGTGACACCTCTACTTCTGAGTCAGTTGTGCCTGCCCTATTAGAAAATATTGGAGGCTATGGGGGGTAGCATCAGTGTTTTCGAGACCATAACTCTTTTCATGCTGCCTGCCCGTAGCAGCAGAGACAAGGTGTGAATCATCAGTGCAATTAACAGCATGAATACATTACAGTATACATTTTAGGAACTATACTGAGAGGTGAACCGAGTCTGCTTTGACTATCAGCATTTTGACTGTTAGTTCAAATTGATAGCAGAGAGGGCTAACTGTACCAGCTCATTGGAAGGTAATCATTTGATCAACAGAGCTTACTGTTGTCTGTGCAACACGCATGCACTGCTTTATTTGCATACTCTTCAATTATAGAATCACAAGTTGTACATACATTTGTTTTAATGTGTAACTTATGGACTAAGGTCTACTATAAAGAAAATCCCCCCTTGCAAACCTGAACCAGCAATTGAACAGTCTCATAGTCAAAGAAATGTCACATTGACAAGTTTCCAGACTACCCACACATCTTCAGTTCAAGCACTGAGTACAGAGTTATTTTTCTATCTGTTGCCACATGCCAGGATCTGTAATACTTTCCAATGCCTCAGAGGTGCAATAATTAAACAGTTTCTGTTGTGTATCTAAACATCTGTGGTATCATCACATCCTTCCTCTGTCCTGTAATGGAGACAAACTACCTACAATAGATTGAGCCTTTTTGAACAGTTTTTTGTTGCTTTTGATATTATAATTGGGGTCCACATCAAAATATGATTCAAGATCGAACAGTAGATTCTGTGATTTGCATCTATGGAATGAGTAAGTCAGTCATCTGTGTGTGTTGCTCACACAAATATTATACCAAACAATGCTGCAGGAATCTACTGAGTGAAATATTTTTTTCTTTTTTCCCAATTTATGCATTCAAATTAACCCCCCACCTTGACCAAAGATATCTCCAGAACATTTCAATCTCTAAATGTGCTACTGCCATGTCCCAGTTTGACCGTGTTTACCATGTCTTACTATATACTGGAAATGTCTGTCTTCCTTTTTCTGCCCAGTGAAGTACATGCGCGAGGCCACACCGTACGTGAAAAAGGGCTCCCCTGTGTCTGAGATCGGCTGGGAAACCCCCCCTCCTGATTCTCCCCGTCTCGGCAGCCCTCCCATCACCTCCTCATCTGAACCTCCGAGCTCTCCTGCCCAGCCCTCCCTGTCTCTGCAGGGCGACAGGAGGTGCATACCACTCAAGATGTGTTGTGTAACCCGAGCCATGACCACACCAGACCCTGAGAACAGGCAGGTGAAACACACACACACACACGCACACACACACACACACACACACACACACACACACACACACACACACACACACACACACACACACACACACATAAAAATGCCTGTATCCTCATTCTTGAGCTGAAGACAGTTCTCTGGAAATGCTGCTGTCCCTTTTATCCCATCTCACATTGTTCAGTCATGCGTAATTGTTTTTAAAGATTGAATCTTCAGTAGGAAAGGCTGAAAGCCACATACAGGATGGGAAGTATTGACAACGGAGTAACAGGTTGTTGGTTTTATTACAGAATATTGCCGGTCTTATTCTTTAAAAACTAAACTCAAACTAAAATTAAAAATCACTTTTGCTAAGAAATCAGTATGTATTACACTTTGACTTCAAGTGCACTGCCATTATGAAAATGGGTGCATTGGATATACGTTGCAGTGAGAGTAGTGTGTCTTGTGAGGGTAGTGGCGAATCCAAGAGTGCCTAAACTAGCTCAGAAGGTTAGCTTAAAAAAATTACACTTGCAAAGGCTCCAAAGTTCAACTTTAAAACAACTAAAAGATTAGCCTTAATGACCCAAAGGTTAATCAATTATTCTCTGCTCCTTTACTCAACAGTATGACAGAGAGCAAATAGAAAAGTCTTCCGGTGTATGCAGCCTTTTTCTGAAATCCTGAAGGGATAACCCAATACTGTTGTCTTTTTTTGACAGTTTTTCATTTGAAGTGGCAGTTTGATAATTATTAGTCAACGGGGGGTAGTCTGTTAGGAGGTGCCGTCAAATTAATTGGTTGGTAATATGACAATGGCCCAATCAAATAGCATGGCGGCAAAGAGAGATTTACTGTTTGAACATTTTTGGTGTCCCAGTCTGTGAATGTGTGCGTTGTCTCTCCCTCTTTTTCTCTCTAACCATGTTGTTTCCTTTCCTGCTTGTCTTTTTCTTACTTATTTGTTTTCTGCCCCTTTTGTCTTCTCGCTGTCCTCTCCCTTTTTATTCATTGGCTCTCTCGCCCAGCTATCTCAGCTTAATTCTCTTCTTCTATCTCCATCCTCTACCCATTATTGTGTCTCTCTTAAATGTATTTCTTTTTTCTCTCTCTACAGTTCTCAGTGTCTCTCTATCGTTCCGTCCCTCCACCCATGTGTGTTCCTCTCTGCATAATGTATGATTTTAGAAGTGTGAGATAGTTGAACCTCACTAAACTTCAAAGCTTTAGATGATGGAGTCAACATCAAAGTCAAGTCCTAACACTGAGCAGTCACTTCAAAGTCCCTCCGTCTGCATAGACGTTGTTAGACGGCTCAACGCTGCAACTGTAAAATGTAAATGCTAACACACACACACACACACACACACACACACACACACAAACAATCAATGAAAAAATACTTGCAAACAAAATGACAAATAAGAACACCATCCACAGGCGGAGCAGATGTTCTCTGGTGACTGGCTCTCTTGTGTGATCAAACTTTTATTTCCTTTAAAATATTAAATACAAAGATTCACAAAAATGACATTATTTTTGTCAGATGGAAATGCAGTTGTCACTTTTCCTTGCTGGATATGTCCAGAGTCAGCTGTTTCCCCTCTCTTCTAATTATTATGCTAAGCTATGCTAATTGCCTCTCAGCTCTCCACACTTAGCGTGCAGACATGAGAGTGGTATTGTTCTTATTTAACTTTCGAAAAGAGGGCAAATAAATGGGTTTCTTAAAATGTCGAACTACTACTTTAAAGCTACATTTCAACTACAAAGGCTGTTAAGATCTGTTAGAGCAGGACCCACCTTAAGGGGTTATTGGCTCCTCCCCCCTGCTTCAAATTCAACTTGAAAACATCAGTCTCCCTTTAGCGTAGCGTAACAGAAAGCTTCCTGGTGGAAACAGCTTGTCGAAACTGATCTGACGGAAAATGTGCAACATATAGAAGTTTTTGTAGATACAAAGTTTTTGCAGACATTAGTGAGGACATAGTTGGAGTTCATGCTGTGGTTGGCCAGTTGTTCTTGGATAGATAGTTTTGCCTGAAAATGGGAATAAACAGATTTCTCCTTAAAAATATAAAATATTGAATCCCACATTTCAAAATGCTCAGAGACTGTTTGGAGAACATTTCAGTTGTACTTGCACACATCTTGGTTTAAGTATTAAACCTTTTTAAGAGCACAGTGTAGTTGAACATTCATTTTGATGGCCATAACTTTGACTTTATTGGTAAGGTAATGGGGTCAATAACTTTTTTGGTGGCAAGGTGAGTTTTTTCTTTCCACAGATAACAGTGTTTTGTGGTTTGATTTGTGTAAAAAAAATGTACCTTGACCAGCATGTTTTTTTTGTTAATGTCCTTTATCCTCACAGCCAGGGCAAATTCCCCTTTGACTCACCAGTAAATGTTTAGTAAATGTTTGAATGGGAGGACACCCAAGTTGAAATGTAGCCTGTTATGCCATGAAACTCACATAAAGTTGGATGCTTCTCAGTATTATCGTGTTCATAGATAATGTAATCAGATAAAGATTACAGGGCAAAATTAAACCTACTCTCTGTTTTTCTTATTTTTGGTTCGGAGCTGGAATGGTTTAAGAGGCTTTATGCTAAGTGACAGGGGAGTCTGGCTTATCTTTTTATACAAGACTCAATGTTGCATCCCCTCAGAGGGTTTCTCTTTTCATTTCAGCAGATGTGGTTTAAACTGTGTGTAAGCCTTTGAGGACAGACAGGAGAGAAGGATATGAGGAAAGGCGGAGCACGATCATAAAAGACAAGGAAAGTAGAGGTGAAGGAGTAGAGTACGGAGAAGAGAAGACTTGATTTGCCTTATTTTAAAACTAAACTTTGTAACGCTCTGAAGGCATTTTCCCCACCTTACTCTAACATATACAATGTAGGATAAGTGTATACAGTATAACTTCCTGTGACATTGGTGAAAGATTATATATATCATATTATTACACTCTTATCATTTACAGTGTGGATAAAAATGTTATGAGAAGGTGTGGAGAGATGGGATAAGAGTAAGTGAGAAGGGATGGAGGAGAAAATTGAGAAAAACAGAAAAGGCTGAGATGAGCAAAGATAAGGAAAAGGAGAAGAGAGAAATGCCAAGAGATGAGGAAAAAAGTTATTAACTCCTAAATGGTTGAAATATATCTCTGTTTTCTTTCACTATCAATCTGTGTCATTACTGGGAAACCTGCAGTATGAATGTGTGAGACTTGGTTATCCACAGAAAACATGTATGGCTGTGTAAAAGGAGGAGATGACTCCTGGCAGAACCAGCACGGTTCCTCACAGTATGATTAACCTTGAAAGCTTTTTGAAAGGAATAACACTTACACTCTCTCTCTCTCTCCAATTCTCACCTAGGTCAAGGGTATGCCTGCATACTATGTTAGATAACCTCAATACTAGTGCAGGGAAATTGGCCTTTTAACTTGAATGATACAACCTCTTACTTTGGTATCCTAGTACTAATCTCTTAAAGGTCCAATGTGTGGGAATTTCTCCCATCAAGCGTTGAGATCATTTATCGCAATCAACTCTCTCGCACCACGCAGTTCAAAGTACATATTACAGCTACGGTAGCCTTCACACTTCAAAAAGCCAGTCTCTTGCTCTTTTCAATATACTTTTTCTTTTTCTGGGTGAAGAAGAAGACTCCTGTTCCTGAAATTTGGATTTTGAATACGTGTGGTCCTCCATGTTTCCTTCTTCAAACTTGCCGGGGCCGGGAAGCTACGATACCCATTAGCAGCAGCTGTGAGTTTATCATGTGACAGCGAAAACGAGAAAGGCTGAGCAGTATGTCCTGTATGTCCCTTACCGGCTAATGTATTTCAAGATGGCAATTTCAAGCCAAAAGGAATACTTGGAATTGATGGTGGTGGTAAATATTCATGAAAAAGGACAAGTTTGTGAACGGGCAACACAGATTTTGATAATGAACAACTAAACACGTTACACACTGGACCTTTAAGTTGTCTCCATTGTGTGAATGCTGATTCAGCAGTATTGTTATCAGATTCTTTATTCTTCAACTTTCTTTGTTCGCCTCTAACTTCTGCATACGTTCAGCTACAAAAAAGCCATCACGGCTTGAATATAGCCGTGATGGCTACTATTCAACTTTATTTCTGCTATTTCTGCTTTTTAAAATATTAGGTTTCATTGAGAAGAAATTACATTGAAAGTGATTGGGAGCAGGCTTCAAATCCTTCAAATCCTTTTCCACTTCAAAATGCTACTCCTTCTACATACTTTCACCTACAGACGTCATTTAAACTTTTAAACTATTGACAAAACTTCTGCTATTAGAAAATATCTCTGCTGTTTGATATCTTGTACATTTTTTGTGTTATCACCGTTTAAGTTTAATGGTTTTGTAGTCTATTTCTGCGTTTGTGAGGCGGCTTAGTGTGTGTGATGTCATAGCTAGAGGGCAGAGAGATAGAAATCCTCTTAAAATTTTCTCTATAACTTGCTCTCACGCCCACACTTCTTACTTGTCATACACAATTTATATGTCAAAATGTAGGCCTTTTTGATTGGAGTTTGCAGACTTTTTTTGCCATACTATACTGTGACTTTTTTTGAAATACTATACTATGACTTTTTTTGAAATACTATGCTATGACTTTTTCAACATTCTATACTATGGCTTTTTTTGACATATTATACCATGACTTTTTATCACTTTTTTCAACATGCTATACTATGACTTTTTCAACATGCTATACTATGACTTTTTTAACATTCTATACTTTGACTTGTTTAACACTTTTTTCGACATACTATACTATGATTTTTTTACAAAAACATTAACTTTGTGTCAGGTCAGATATCTTAGGGTGATAAGGTTATGATCTTATACTGTATGTTTCATTAAGTTTTGAGGTTCAGTATACTAAGTGAAAGAGGCAAATGACGAAAACATAAGCACTGTGTCAGGTCAGATAGCTTAGGGTGGTAAGGGAGTGATTGGCAGACAGAAGGTTGACTGTTCAAATCCTGTATGGTGCAATCAGTTTCAAGACTTACATTACAGGAACGAAGAATACAAATACATGAAAAGAATGTTTGTGGCAGTGTTGTTTTTCGACATACTATGGCTTTTTTATCATTTTTTTCGATGCTATGCTATATATGCTATACTATGACTTTTTCAACGTACTATACTATTACTTATTTATCACTTTTTTCGACATACTATACTATGACTTTTTACGAAAACAAACTTCGTGTCAGGTCAGATAGCTCAGGGTGATACCATTATCATTTGAAGACAGAAGGTTGAGTGTTCATATCATACATGTTTGAGGAAGTTTTGAGGTTCAATATACTAAGTGAAAGAGACGAATATGCCAAAATCATAAAGTCTTCTGTCAGGTCAGATAGCTTAGAATGATAAGAGAATGACTGAAAGACAGAAGGTTGAGGGTTTGATTCTTACATGTTTTATTTAGTTTTGAGGACCAATATACTAAGTGAAAGATGCAAATGACGAAAACATAAACTGCTGTGTCAGGTTGGATAGCTTAGTGCGATAGGCGCATGTGTGGAAGACAGAAGGTTAAGTTTTCAAATCCTCTATGGTGCAATTAGTTTCAAGACCTATATTACTGGACTGAAGAATACAAATAGATGAAGAGAAAGATTGTGTTCCTGTCAGTCTCCCTCTTTTTTCGACATACTATACTATGACTATTTTATTGCTTTTTTGTCATGCTATAAAATGACTTATTTATCACTTTTCTCGACATGCTGTACTATGACTATTTTCGACATGCTATACTATGACTTTTTTCGACATACTATACTATCACTTTTGTATCACTTTTTTTTAACATACTGTACTATGATAATTTCGACATACTATACTATGACTTTTTTATCACTTATGTCGACATACTATACTGACTTTTTTATCACTTCTTTCTACATTCTATACTATGACTTTTTTCGACATGCTATACTATGACTTTTTTTGACATTTTGTACTTTTACTTATTTATCACTTTTTTCGACATACTATACTATGACTTTTTTACGAAAACATTAAATTTGTGTCAGGTCAGATAGCTTAGGCTAATAAGAGAATGATTGGAAGCCAGGAGGTTGAATGTTTGAATCTTCTATGTTTCATTAAGTTTTGAGGTTCAATATACTAAGTGAAAGAGGCTTGTGACTTATTTATCACCTTTTGGACATACTGTACTATGACTTTTTTCGACATACTATTTTATGACTTGTTTATAACTTTTTTCGACATGCTATTCTATGACTTTTTTCAGTATTTCCGACATACTATTATGACTTTTTTACCACTTTTTTGGACATCCTATACTATGGCCTTTTTGGACATGCTATACTATGAATTCTTTTATCACTTTTTCGACATACTATACGATGACTTTTTATCACCTTTTTGGACATGCTATACTATGATTGTTTATCACCTTTTTCGACATGTATACTATGACTTTTTTATGACTTTTCTTTCGACATACTATACAATGACTTTTTTATCACTTTTTTCGACATACTTTGACTACTTTTTTCGACATGCTATACTATTGACTTTTTTTCAACATGCTATACTATGACTTTCTTTTATCACTTTTTCGACATACTATACGATGACTTTTTATCACCTTTTTGGACATGCTATACTATGATTGTTTATCACCTTTTTCGACATGTATACTATGACTTTTTTATGACTTTCTTCGACATACTATACAATGACTTTTTTATCACTTTTTTCGACATACTTTGACTATTTTCGACATGCTATACTATTGACTTTTTTCAACATGCTATACTATGACTTTTTTATCACTTTTTGCGACAAACTATACTATGTTTTTTTTAAACATACTATACTATGACTTATTTATCACTTTTTTTTTAATGCTATATTATGACTTCTTTTCACTTTTTTTTCGACATGCTATACTTTCACTATTTTCGAACATGCTGTACTATGACTTTTTCATCACTTTTTTTAACATGCTATACTTTCACTATTTTCGACATGCTATACTATACAATGACTTTTTATCACCTTTTTGGACATAATATACTATGACCTTTTTCGATATTACTAGACTATAACTGTTTTCGACATGGTATATTATGACGTTTTTTATCACTTTTTCAACCTGCTATACTGTTACTTTTTTATAACTTTTTTCGACATGCTATACCATGACTTTCTTCGACATACTATACAATGACTTTTTATCAACGTTTTGGACATACAACTTTTTTGACATGCTTTACTTTGACTATTTTCGACATGCTATACTATGACTCTTTAATCACTTTTTTCAACATGCTATACTGTGACTTTTTATCACTTTTTTTGACATGCTATACTGTGACTTTTTATCACTTTTTTTCGACATGCTATACCATGACTATTTTCGACATGCTATACTATGACTTTTTTATGACTTTCTACAACATACTATAGAATTACTTTTTTATCACTTTTTTCTACATAGTATGATGACTTTTTTCATCATACTATACAATTACTTTTTTATCACTTTTTTCAACTTAATATACTATGACATTTTTGACATACCATACTATGACTTGTTTTGACATACTATACTATGACTTTTTTCAACATGCATGACTTCTTTTATCACTTTTTTCGACATACTATACTATGACTTTTTTTATCACTTTTTTCAACATGCTATACTATGACTTTTTTATCACTTTTTTCGACATACTATTCCATGACTTTTTTCGACATGCAATACTATGACTTTTCTTGACTTTTTTCAACATACTATACTATGACTTTTTTATCACTTTTTTTCAACATGCTATACTATTACTTTTTTATCACTTTTTTCGACATATTATCCTCTGACTTTTTTATCACCTTTTTTCAACATGCTACACTATGACTTTTTTATCACTTTTTTCAACATGTTATCCTCTGACTTTTTTATCACTTTTTTTGACATACTATACTATGACTTTTTTATCACTTTTTTCGACATACTATTCCATGACTTTTTTCGACATGCAATACTATGACTTTTCTTGGCTTTTTTCGACATACTATACAATTACTTTTTTATAACTTTTTTCAACATACTATACAATGACTTTATAATTTTTTTGACATACTATACTATTATTTTTTATTTCTTTTTCTGACATACTATGACTTTTTTCACATTTTAGACATACTATAACTTTTTTCAACATTCTACACTATGACTTTTTGCACGTGTTTTACTATCACTTTTTACGCCATATTATACCATTACTTTTTTATCACTTTTTTTCGAAATAAATAAACACTATGACTTTTTTCAACATACTATACTGATTTTTTTAATCACTTTTTTTGGCATACTATAATGTGACTTTTTTATCACTTTTTTTGACGTAGTATACTGTTACATTTGTCGATATACTATACTATGACTTTTTCAGACATTCATAGTAGTTACAGTATAATAACTTTTTTTTATCACTTTTTTCGACAATACTATACTATGATTCTTTTCAACATACTATACTATGGCGTTTTTTCAACATACTCATACTTTCAGCTAGAAAATAACTTCAAACCGTATAATGTTCTACATCTTTTGGCATTATTTAACTTTTCCAGTAATACCTCAATTCCAATTGGCTTATATTTTGTGTTGTTATATCAAAAACATCAGTTTTTCAACAGTATTATCATGTGCATTACTGCTTTAAAAGTGATATTTTGCTATTAAAGCTATTTATTTCATGCAACTGCTGTTTAGAGTTCATTAATTAATATTTACAAAAATAAATCAGCATGAATCACATCTGTATGCTGGAACAGACCTTCCAAGTTTGAATATATATTTGCTATATATAATGCTAATCCTGTGAGAACAACTACCCTTTGATCAAGTGAGAGATTGATCTTCACTCAGTCTTCCAGGCTTAGTTCTTTACATTCAAGTCCATCTATGGGTCATCCAGTCCATGTGCTGTTCTCCAAGTTATTCCCCATGCACTGTGTCATGCATGCAAGAGATGGGTATTTTAGCCCCAAAGCCACCCCCCATCATAACCAGAGAATGGCCGATAATGCTTCCTCTGGGTCTAGTATAACTCACGGTAGTCAAGTTGTTGCTAAAACAAACACCATCCTTAAAAACCTCCTATATCAAAAGCACATCTGGCCCCTTGCTCCCCCTCTGCTCTCCCCCTAGCCTGTCCTTAATCAACTCACTTTTTACAGGCAGCATTTCTATTTTTAACCCAGAAAAACACCTGGAGCTGATCTAGACGGTACCTCCCACCTCCGAGGGTTTGATGGAATAGCAGATTCATCACATTCATTGGGGCTTTTCCAGGTCTCCAGTGTGTACTGTAAAGCATGTTTGCAGAGTTGAAACCACCCTGATTTTGGAGTAGTTTCTATTTAAAACCACTGGGAGCACCTGGCCAGTGGAGTGCTGTGAACAGAGATGCTAGATAGTTTCAGAGTTGGTGGGAAACTCGTGGCCAAATCTCAGCATTTTGCCTTTGAGTCAGCCATACTTAATAGTTTGTGTGTCAAAGTTAATTGTGATATCACTCTTACTTAGAATCGTTTTTCATGCAGTTTAGCTTTGCTTTAGCATCACTGTTCAGAGTATTTTAACTGCTGGTTTTACACCACAGAACACTGCTGTATGCACTGTAGATGCTGATTCATTGTCAAATATTCATTGAGCACACAAAGAGCTTTTCAGTGAAATCGAGAAGCATCTTACAGATGCATTTCTCTCGGGGCCAGCAATACTCCCATATGATATAAGGAGATTAGCTTTGGAAATTTAGTGGGAGACAGCAGTGTCATTTGGCCCGAATAGGATACATAAAGAATGTCTGTTTTGTGTTTTCATTTGACTTCAAATTTTAATGCACTTTATTTCATTGTTCTAACAGAGTGTCATTTTGGATTACATTTGGTTTCTAAATCTATGAGTTAAGATTATATTGAGTCCAATTGGGTCTACCTGATAAGGCTAGCATAGATTCAATATTCAAGAATGTATTCATTGAGGTTTGTGAACCATTAAAGTCTTAGAACCCGTCCAATGATAACAGAGAGGTTAGGGCTGTTTTAACTTTTTTTTATCTCCTCCTCCAGACAACTGGAGTTGCACTCCCCTGACGCTAGGCACACCGTGGTGCTGCGTTGCTCAGACCAACCATCTGCCCTGTCCTGGTTCACTGCCATGCACTCTGTCACATCCACACTGGCACAGGTCTGTCTTTGATTTCATTGGTAATTCTCATCAATGTCACCATTAGAATTAGATTTTTCAATGATTCCATACTGTACTGTGGCCATGCTTCAGCTCGTTAGAGCAGCTCTGAATCTAATGCATCCTGAATGATCATCCCACCACAGCGGGCGCTGGCAGAGGATATCCAGAACACAGCCAGGACAGGGGTAGCTGGCAGCAAAGAGATACGACACCTGGGATGGCTGGCTGGGAAGGTAGGTGTGTGTGTGCGTGTGTGCGTGCGTGCGTGCGTGCGTGCATGCGTGCGTGCGTGCGTGCGTGCGAGCGAGAGAGAGAGAGAGAGAGAGAGAGAGAGAGAGAGACAGGGAGTGTAAAATGCTTTACAATACACCCCTGGTTCTAGATTTCTCACATTTTGAATGGGGTACCTTCTCTTATTACCATTTTGGAACTATGGTGTGTAAGTGTATATGTGCACGTGTGCTCTTCATCTATCTTTGTGAGGACCAGTTTGAGCTTACACTTTAAAAGTGTGGACATTTTTTAAAAAATTAGGACACAATTTCACCTTCAAAGGTCTGTTTAAGGGTTAAGACTTGATTTTTGTATATATTTTTTTATTAATGTTGTCATGTCTTGTTTTAGACGGATTACTTATGATTTGCATTTTATGTATTGATCAATTATATTTACATTTTTATTTTTTATTTAGTGGTTATCTAATAATACCAGGGTTAAGGTTAGAATTAGGTTTAGGTTTTCTATGAGCTCTGGGATGCATTACAGCAATCAGGGTATAGATTTACAAGTGTGTGTGTGTGTGTTTGTGTGCGCATAGGTATCTGTGTTTCCATGCATATTTTTGTAGTGTGCAATACTACTCTTCACGCACAGGTACACACCTTTGGAATTCATACAAGCACATACACACACACACAGGTAAAGCTTCACTCTCGCTTTCATACAAAAACACACACACACACACACACACACACACACACACACACACACACACACACACACACACACACACACACACACACACACACACACACACACACACACACACACACACACACACACACATATACCTGTCTAATTTAGTCCTCATGCATTTGCCAGTATTTGATACTTCAAATGCAGTACAATACTGTTACTTAGCAACATATTCTCATTATGTTAAAAAGCTGACCCATGACCCTCAAAATCCCACGATACGATTGGCTGAGGCTGAACATCGAAGATAAGCGCTCATAATGAGAATAGTTATGGAGCATTGTAATATGAAACACGGGGCTGTGTGTGTGTGTGTGTGTGTGTGTGTGTGTGTGTGTGTGTGTGTGTGTGTGTGTGTGTGTGTGTGTGTGTGCTCTAAACTAAGAGATTAACAGTGTGTGTTCTGAAGGGAAAGCGAGGGTTTGCTCGTTAGGAGGGATGGGTGGGCGAGGGGGCATTGCATAGAAAAGTGTACTTGCACACTAGCCACCTTTATTTTTAGCTAATGGCTACACAACAGTATAGTGAACGTACACATTTCTTGTGAAAGTGTGTAACAGCCCAAACATTTTTGGAGCATTTTGGAATGAAATATGATGGATGAAAAGTGTAGGTTAAGAGGTGATTTTAAAAAAAAGATTGAGAGGTGAAGACTGATCTACACCCACTGCTAAGTCTTTTACATGTTAAACACATGCACACACCATCCCTCTCTCTGACACACCATTAGTCCCATTAATCCAGCTCTCTCACTGGCAAACAACCATTGATATAACTGATGAAATACTGCTTTCATCTAAAGACCTGAGGACAATTTCAATGTTAAAAATATAAGAGGCCACTGGTACATCGAATCCTGCAGCATCAAATGAATTAAGGTTGTGCTTGATTCAAATTCAACATGATCAACCTATTAGATTTATTTAATTCATTTATCTTTTATAGCTCCACGAAGATCTGTTTATATTATTATAGAAACAAATGCCTAATACTTTTTTGGGGGCTGCTGATCAGACTCTTTAATCATTTTTATGGTATTACTTCAGGCCCTGGTAATTTGTGGTAAAATAGTGCAATACTCAACTAAAACATATTTTTAAACAGCTTTTTTGTTTAAATGTTTTTCATCTGAATATGGCACTCCCCCCATGGCCCTGCACAGGATGAGTGGGTATAGAAAATGGATAGATGGATACAAGCTTTCCTTTTTTATCTGTTTGTGCTGCAGACAGAGAGTGAGAAGCAGTGCTGGAAGCCGGTGCTGGTGGTGGTGACGGAGAAAGACCTTCTGCTGTATGAGACTTTACCACGAGGCAAGGAGGCCTGGCAGAGCCCTGCACACACTCATCCACTCTTAGCAACGCGGTAGGTCCACCACCATATGTACAGACATCACAAACACACCCAGTATATTCACACCACAACATATTTAAGATATAGATATAGATTTTATGGAGACTATTGTGTTGTCATAGTAAAATCCTTTAGATTTTTAAACTAATACTACATTTGATTAGCCTGACAAGCCAGACCCACATCAAGATGTTGGGTCTGGGAACTCACCATTGACGGGGCTCAATCCGAGGGGCGGGATAAACGGTTGTATTTCAAATACCTACCTCTACCATTTTTGTATGTACTTTACCACAACTCCTAAGGATCAAAAGCAAACTTTGAACTTCAACTTGTATTCATCTTCCAATTTGGTTTTTGCTTATAATAAGCATTACAGCATCACAGAGCTCAGCTGTTATGTGGCTGTAGATCTTTAGGATGTGTCTGAAATGAGTCCCTCATTCAGTCATTCAGTTTCCAATATAATAGACCCTCAATAGTTTACTCTAAAATTGTGTCTTCACAGTGAGGGAAAAACCAAGAAAGTTTGTCATTAACAAGAGTTTGTAATGGCATATATGCTTTTAGTTATAATGACAAAAATATTCTTACCATATACTACATGGCAGTTTATGTTTATGTGTTTATCCAGTCTGGTACACTCTGGCCCTGACCGGGGATCGCCGCATTCTGGTACAGAGCTTTTCTTTGCCACTCGGACTGGCACACGACTTGGCATCGAGACTCACCTGTTCCGGGCTGAGACCACCAAGGATCTGTCCCTCTGGACCAGACACATCGTCAACGGATGTCACGCCTCAGCTGAGATGATTAAAGAAGTCACGACGAGTGAGTACTGATACGTAATACATAAACAATTTGATTCAAAGTACCTTTTAAAACGGATAAAGACAAATATAAACACTTTGACGCTATAAACAGAGACCGGAACACACAAGAATACGTAGCTGTGGAAGGAGTGGAGTGAGCAGCGCAGGTCACTGTGCTGAATTTTGTGATGCATGCTTAGACATGTTCAGGCATGCTGCAGCAAAACATATCCAGAGAGACTGAAGAGTTTGGATGAATAAGTACTGCCTGAGGTCTTGCAGGCCTAAAATAAAGTCTAAATTCTGTGCATAAATCCAAATACACTATCAACCACTTATACACTGAGATAGGAAAGGGTTTGTGATTAAATTGAATAGCCATATGAAAGATGTGGATGAAGCACTTGCTATTTATAGAAATTAATGATATTCTAGTGTGTGTGTGTGTGTGTGTGTGTGTGTGTGTGTGTGTGTGTGTGTGTGTGTGTGTGTGTGTGTGTGTGCGTGTGTGTGCGTTTTATACGGCATTGGGTTTTGGGCCGTCCAGGGAATTCCAACCGAATACCCCTCTCGCGCTCTCTCTCTCTCTCTCTCTCTCTCTCTCTCTCTCTCTCTCTCTCTCTCCAAGCACAAAATGTCCTGGTAACTGCACATCTCCCCTGGGTACCTCTCCTCTCTCCATCTATGATATCACTGTGCCAAAGTCAGTTTCACTTTAGACTAGCAAGGCTTCATTCACGCCTGCAGAGCTCAATTTGAATTAAACACTCCCAAGATGTTTGATAATAATCACATTTTGTGTGTCATTGTAGTTAGCGAGGAAATCCATCCATCCGTCTTCGTCCGCTTATCCGGTATCGGGTCGCGGGGGTAGCAGCTCCAGCAGGGGACCCCAAACTTCCCTTTCCCGAGCCACATTAACTAGCTCCGACTGGGGGATCCCGAGGTGTTCCCAACCAGGTTGGAGATATAATCCCTCCACCTAGTCCTGGGTCTTCCCCGAGGCCTCCTCCCAGCTGGACGTGCCTGGAACACCTCCCTAGGGAGGTGACCAGGGGGCATCCTTACCAGATGCCCGAACCACCTCAACTGGCTCCTTTCGACGCAAAGGAGCAGCGGCTCTACTCCGAGCTCCTCACGGATGACTGCGCTTCTCACCCTATCTCTAAGGGAGACGCCAGCCATCCTCCTGAGGAAACCCATTTCGGCCGCTTAAACCCTGGATCTTGTTCTTTCGGTCATGACCCAGCTTTCATGACCGTAGGTGAGGGTAGCCTTCTGGCTCAGCTCTCTTTTCGTCACAACGGTGCGATAAATTGAATGTAATACCGCACCCGCTGCGCCGATTCTCCGACCAATCTCCCGCTCCATTGTCCCCTCACTCGCGAACAAGACCCCAACGTACTTGAACTCCTTCACTTGGGGAAAGGATTCATTCCCTACCTGGAGAAGGCACTCCATCGCTTTCCTGCTGAGAACCATGGCCTCCGATTTAGAGGTGCTGATCCTCATCCCAGCCGCTTCACACTCGGCTGCGAACCGATTCAGTGAGTGCTGATGGTCACAGGCCGATGATGCCATCAGGACCACATCATCTGCAAAAAGCAGCGATGAGATCCCCAGCCCGCCGAACTGCAACCCCCCTCCACCCCGACTACGCCTCGATATCCTGTCCATAAATACTACAAACAGGATTGGTGACAAAGCACAGCCCTGGCGGAGGCCAACTCTCACCTGAAACGAGTCCGACTTACTGCCGAGAACCCGGACACAGCTCTCGCTTTGGTCGTACAGAGATTGGATGGCCCTGAGAAGAGACTCCCTCACCCCGTACTCCTGCAGCACCTCCCACAGTATCTCCCGGGGGACCCGGTCATACGCCTTCTCCAGATCCACAAAGCCATGTAGGTTGGGCATACTCCAAGGCTCTCTCCAGGATCCTTGCGAGAGTAAAGATCTGGTCCGTTGTTCCACGACCAGAACGAAATCCTCATTGTTCCTCTTCAACCTGAGGTTCGACTATTGACTGAACCCTCCTTTCCAGCACCTTGGAGTAGACTTTACCGTGGAGGCTGAGAAGTGTGATACCCCTGTAATTGGCACACACCCTCTGGTCCCCCTTTTTGAAAAGGGGAACCACCACCCCGGTCTGCCACTCCTTAGACACGCGTCCCAGACTTCAATGTTGAAGAGGCGTGTCAACCAAGACAACCCCTCCACACCCAGAGCTTTAAGCATTTCTGGACGGATCTCATCAATCCCTGGGGCTTTGCCACTGTGGAGTTGTTTAACTACCTCAGCAACTTCCACCAGGGAAATTGACGACAATCCCCCATCATCCTCCAGCTCTGCCTCTACCATAGAGGGCGTATTAGTCGGATTTAGGAGTTCCTCAAAGTGTTCCTTCCACCGCCCTATTACCTCCTCATTTGAGGTCAACAGCGTCCCATCCTTTCTGTACACAGCTTGGATGGTTCTCCGCTTCCCCCTCCTGAGGTGGCGAACAGTTTTCCAGAAGCACCTTGGTGCCGACCGAAAGTCCTTCTCCATGTCTTCTCCGAACTTCTCCCACACCCGCTGCTTTGCCTCTTTCACAGCAGAGGCTGCAGCCCTTCGCGCCCTTCGGTACCTTGCAACTGCCTCTGGAGTCCTCCGGGATAATATATCCCGGAAAGACTCCTTCTTCAGTCGGACAGCTTCCCTGACCACCGGTGTCCACCACGGTGTTCGTGGGTTACCGCCCCTTGAGGCACCTAAGACCCTAAGACCACAGCTCCTCGCCACAGCTTCAGCAATGGAAACTTTGAACATTGTCCACTCAGGTTCAATGTCCCCAGCCTCCACAGGGATGCACGAAAAGCTCCGCTGGAGGTGTGAGTTGAAAGTCTGTCGGATAGGGGCCTCCTCCAGACACATAGCTTTTTCAGGCTGTGCCCCGCCGGGCTCCGTGGCAAACCCGGCCACCAGACGCTCGCTGACGAGCCCTCCATCTGGGCCTGGCTCCAGATGGGGGCCCCGGGCTTCCTCCAGGCAGGGTCACGCCATCTCTTCCTCGGTCACTCATAGGGTTTTTGAACCATTCTTTGTCTGGCCCCTCACCTGAGACCACTTTGCATTGGGAGACCCTACCAGGAGCACAAAGCTCCAGACAACACAGCCCTCAGGTTCACAGGGACACACAAACCTCTCCACCACGATAAGGTGATGGTCCCCGGAGAGGAAATGTGAATGTTAAAAGGACATTTTATTTAATCCCATGAAAAAACGCTGTCTAGACTGAAACAAGCTGCTGAGTATTGACGCGCCGTAGCTTACAGATAACAATAACAAATAAAGTGAAGGGCCCTGCACACCCATGGTACACCCACACAGGTGATTGTACTTATTTTGGATAATTACAGCTCTTCACAGGAGTCTGTGGGATTGTGGCGAATGTGTTTGATTATAACATCTTTCTCATTCTCCTGTTAGCTTTGTGAATATTACACCTTTATCATCCGTTGACCACATGTAATTCTCTGCCCACCGTCAGCCTAAGCAGAGGTCTAATCAGCTGGGATAAGTGAAAACACATGTACCCTTAAAACCTGCATTAACTGATTTTTTTGGCCACTTAGATGAGTATATATGGAGCAACATTAGCATTAATTTAGCTGTAAATGCTGCACTAGCATTTGCCAGCCGGACTCGGCATCGCTAACTTTCGCTAACTTTTGCTGTCTGTCGTTTGGTTCTGGGCAGAAGGTTATTACAGCTTTTGCCAAAAACACCACCTGAAAACAACACTAATGAGAACCAAAACTGTGAGGTTGTTGTCAAACAATAAGCTAAAAGATGCTGCAATGATCCACAGAGCTCTATAGACTCTCTGAAGTCACTGTAAGTGACACATATTTTTTGGTCACCATTGAATTTTTGTCTGAAATGGATCCCATAATTTTCTGAAACTGATTGAGGTTAGCAAGTCCTCGGTTTCTTGATATGGAAGTAGAAAAGTAATTTACACTTACACTTCCGAGAAGGAGTGTGATAATCCATTCGCTCATTTTTCAGCAGTTGCCACCTGAGGAGTCGTCGCGCTGACCTTGTCATCTTTTCATCTGTGTAACATTCTGATAAATCATTGTGATGGTTTATTTACTGTCAAGGCTCGTGATAAAGATTTGCTCTGAAGACTGATTAACTCTCAATCACTCTACGGGCAGCAGGCCATTCTTGGAGGTACTTTAAAGGGGAAATTAATTTGTTCAGCTCCGAAATCAAATTTCACAGGCACTTCAGTCATTGCAGTCATTTCTGTTATTATTATGTCCAAGGTGACTTAAAATTTGTCAGAAGTTATATTCATATTTTGAGCAATTAGCAGGATAAGGCACTGTCTATATCATGCAGTTCCAAGGTTTACACCTTCTTTGTGTCTATTGCATATCTGCTCTCTCAATAATCTGACAGTCCTGTGTAGTGTTTCATTGAGCAGAATATATAAATAGATCTTGCAGATAGAGTTTGCCCAGTTGTCATGGTATCGCAGATCCTAATTCTTTTAAACACTTTCAAGAACTAATTTGAGATTTTGGGAATATATGCTTTGATTTGTTTAGATGAGAGGATAGATACCACTCTGGTGTTTGTACGCTAAATATGAAGCTACAACAAGCTGTCAGTTACCTAACTTTAGCTTTCCATAAAGACTGGCTCTGTCCAAAAGTAACAAAATATGCATTCCTGCACCTCTAAAGCTCATTAATTATCATGTTATTTCGCTCTTGTTTAATCTGCCCGAAAACCAAAGTGTAAAAACCTCAGGTTGGTCGTGGTGTTACGGGAGTTGAGTGTGTGGTGACAGTTTTTATGATGAGCTACAGCTGCTTGAAAACCCCACAACAGCTACTACTGCTGTGGCCAAGGTCAAGAATAAACTTTGAACAACAGATTCAAAACATTATTTCATGACCAGCTTTAGAAGCTAAGTATATCTTCCTGCACACCCACAGCCCTCTTGTCAATGTTGTTGTGTAGTATCTAAGATACCACAGTTGTCAAAGGTGGCAGCTGTAAAAGTGTCTTAGAGGTCAACTGGGTCTCCTTAATGAACAGGTAAACAGCTTAATGACTTGGAGCATTTAAACAAAGCAATTTTATCTCAGTGGTTGTGGACAATTAACCTGCTATGACACTTGGAGGTTTAGCACAGTAGGAAGCAGTTTTAAAATATGAAGTATTTTACCTGCTGTTAATGTCATTTACAAGTTTAAAATTAATGACAGAAGAAAACTGTATCTCTCTTTCCCTCAGTTCCTCTCTCAGTGTTATCACGCTCTGACCCTCTATCTGTCTAATCCACTCACTGTCAAGCAGAGAGAAGGGCTTTTGTTGCAGCCTGAAAAGCCTATGTGTGTGTCTCTGTGTCTGTGTGTGTGTGTGTGTGTGTGTGTGTGTGTGTGTGTGTGTGTGTGTGTGTGTGTGTGTGTCTGTGTCTGTGTGTCTGTGTGTCTGTGTGTGTATGTATTCTGGTGGGAAACCCTGCTTGCCCCACAGATCAAGGCTCTTGGGTGGAAGAGTAGAGTTTCAGGTCTAATTTTCACAACAAAGATCCGGCACTCTTTGCTCCATTTACAACTGCTATGCCATTAGGGAGATGTTTGTCCTGCCAGATTGTTAATACATCATTAGAATAATATTACACATTATGAGATTCATTTTTCATCATGAATGGGATGTCTTCAGCATTCTGGGGATATTACACTGCATATTTGACTGTGTGTGTGTGTGTGTGTGTGTGTGTGTGTGTGTGTGTGTGTGTGTGTGTGTGTGTGTGTGTGTGTGTGTGTGTGTGTGTGTGTGTGTGTGTGTGTGTGTGGGGGGGGGCTCATTTTTCTATATCTTATCACCATTACTTCCAGAAGTTGTAATCAACCCACCTCTGTTGTTTTAGTGTGTTTCACAGTTGATAAGGAGAGGAGAAATTGTAAACTGCTCTGCTCCTGACACAAAAAAGGGTCTAAAACCCATACTAGCACTTCCTTCTGTAGGCGCCTTGATTTTCCAACACCTCACCTGTTCAATGTCGTTTGAAACCAACATTGCTTCTCGGTTCTGCTATCTAACAATATGTAGAATACTGTATATTACAATAGGTTGCCGGAGTGAAGCTATTTGGAACAGCTATGAATACTTTTAATTTCAGACGTGGGCATGTCGTAAGAACTAGTACTGATCGAGTATACCCCGGCCCTTATTCCCCCCCTAACAACCAGATACATGAACATTAAATGTAAAAAATATATAGCACATAAGGAGGAAGAAGAGGTGGCAGAGAAGGATGCAACAGCAAACTGTGCTTTGCATGACGATTGCAGCAGATTAATAGTGAAGCGATCAGGTTATAATGGCTGCACTGTACACCTGCATGAATACGATTGGATGTTACAAATCAGCTGGTAATCAAGCAGCTGATGACTTCAGTGCTCTGCCTGAGCTAAAGCTATGCGTCACTTATAATTTGTTGAGACTGTCTCCCCCATCAGTTGACATAATGAATAAATCTGTAGTTTTATTTCATCAGTGTGCCTGTAAGTTGGGCTCTGACTTTATGCTGCTGGTGGTCTCACATACTAAAGTGCTAATTACCACCTCTTTTTACAGCTGGCAACTGCTGCTAATTGGCTGTCAATCTAATATGACCCACTTTTGTAGCAGTGTTTGTAATTGTGAATATGTTATTTCAGAGTGAACGACTTTTCATTATTTTATCCCCTTGCTGAAACACAGTGATAAAATAATGGAAGGTTTTTCTACAAAGGTTCAAATGTGCAGAACCCAATGAAATGCCAAAAACTCAACAATTTCTATGACTTCATTACACTGTTATGCCGTACAACCAATCCATCTGCTACTCAGTGCAGGGTAAATTAAACTCATAAGAATTATTTGCCTTCACCCATGGTCTGGTATGTGTGTGTGTGTGTGTGTGTGTGTGTGTGTGTGTGTGTGTGTGTGCGTGCGTGCGTGCGTGCGTGCGTGCGTGCGTGCGTGCGTGCGTGCGTGTTACTGTGTACATATTTGGCTTGGTTTCATAATCGCCTTTGGCTAAAGAGCCGAAGGAGGAAGGGATTTAGGTGTGTATAGGGTGATTAGTGTGGTTTGACTGACAACACGGTTATGTAGTCAGAAAACCGTCCTGATGACAGTCGGACAAAAAAGAGACTGATGTTGGCTACAGAGAGCGTACCTATACATTATGTAAACACACATGCATAGCTATTCTATAGTCCACAGACGATTCACTCATATATGCATCTCCATGTCTCTTTCACATGTTTGCAAGATAGAAAATACGCTCCTTTACCTCACCAGCTTAGAGGCATTACACACACACACACACACACACACACACACACACACACACACACACACACACTGTCATACAGTATGTACACACATGCAAACACACACTCCAATCCGTGTTCATGCAATACAAACACATCCTGCTCAGGCTGTCAGCAAACAATGGGAAGATAACAACTCTCTTCTCGCTCACCATCTCTTTGTCACACAAACACGCCACTCGATAGATCAGATGTCATCAAGAGAGAGGAGCCTATTCTGTAAATGAAGTTTTCAGCATGCAAGGGGTGGAGCAAGGGAACTCTGCTGTCAAGGCATTGAAAAATAAGACTAAATGCAGCTGGATCACGCTGTGTGGAGATGCGACAGGTTTGTCATTACAGCAGAGGAAAGTGATTTGGAGAGTAGACATAGATAGCACACTCTGCTTTCAGCTGGACACATGCTGCGAGGAGAGACGAGAGAGAGCGGGAAAAAAAGTTATGAAAAATGATGTTGAACTAATACATTACACTGTGCAGCAGCGGTTTGGTCTCTATGTGAAAAGAGTAGTCAATCACTGAAATGTGGTAAATTGTAATGTGTAAAAGACACATAAGTTAGAACAGAGTTGGGCTTTGACAACATGACAGAATATATTTCAATAAGAAGGGCCTAGATCTACATGAATGCTGTATAAGAGGTATCTCTAATGTATATATATATATATATATATAATATAAATGGAGAGGACCAAATATTAACACATTGATCAAACTGAATGGCCCTGCCCTTCCAATACAAGCCAACACTTTAGTCATTAGACAGTAGAAAATGTATATCGTCCCTAACGGAGAGAAGGTTTTCAAAGAACAGAGATGAAATACATTTTGAAGTCCACAATATGCATTTAAAGTTGTACTGCTACTTTCTTACATAATAGTCTGTGATTCAGAGTCTAACTTTTACCTCTCACTGTAATAACTTATTCTACAATGCATGTACCAAGTGATTCAAATTCTGACTTGCACTTTAATTCTTATTTCTGTCATCCACACATTGTCAATACAGGGAAAATGAGCATCTTGTTCACTAACATTCAAAAATGTTAATATCCTATTATCTTCCAGGTTGTCTTTACCAGAGTCAGGAGTGCCGGCTGGTGATTCACTACGAACAGGGTTTCTCTGTGCTGGCTGACCCCAAACTGGGAGACGGGGAGGAGAGGGGAGCTCACACACCCACCACACCCCGAGTGCTCCTCTCCTACCCCTATGAAAAACTAAAGTTGTCCTCAGATGACGGAGTTCGCATGCTCTTCCTTGACTTCGGAGGGAAGGAGGGGGAGATTGTGAGTGTTTCCTTTTTTAATAAAGCATTAGGTTTTGACACACATAATGTAACAAGATGTGCTCTGATAGGAACTCAGGGGTTAATAGTCCACTGAAACTCCGTTTTGTTCTGTGTATAAATAGTCAAACACAGATGATGTGTAATCATATGAAGAAATGTGAGTAGTAGGCCTACTCTCTAGACTCACCAATGTTAAACAAGCACAGAGTCTGATTTGACATTTGTTTTGCCCCAGTAATAGCATCAGTAGACCAGCAAATGTGTGGATTGTTACTTCTTTTTAAATCAAGTTTGAACAAATGTTTACTAACATGTAATTTGTTTGATTTGATTTGAACCCACGTGACCTAATCCTAAACTACACTGTAAAATAGACATGATCATTGGATATTGTGTCATATTCAAAATGCTCCCACACATTACTCACAGATGTTTTGGTGTCCGTCCGTTCATTTTGCGTTCAGCATGGCTTGCTAGTTTTCTCCATTTTGCTTTAGCGAAAACGACAGCAGCCTAATTTACTGACTCCCTGCTGGTCTGTCGCACTCATATTTTGAATTTGAACATATCATTACGGATTACTTTTATTTTGCAACATTCACACTTTGGATTTTGAAAAAAAATGTACAGCCTTCTAATTTTTTCCAACCTATGAAACAAATATATTTCTTATATTTAACCCAATCCAAAGAATTGCACTTAATAATTTCTCATTTCAAGTTCAAGTAATTTAAAATGTTATTCTTTAAGCTATATTAATAACTTTGCTTTTTAGTTTTTGCTTTTCAATTCAAACTGAATTGACCAAGCTTTGCTGTGGTCATGTACAACTCAGTACAATAAATAGAACAAATTCTTACCCACTCTCAGGGGTTTCAGGAGGCCTTCTGGGAAATGAAGCCAAAAACAAACTAGTACAGGCGAACAAGACAGGCAGAGGGAAAGCGGTATAGCAGAAAGTAAATTAGAGAAATTGATCATAAAAGAACTTCACATATACCTAGGTCTTACCAGGTAAGAGTGAAGTTTTCTTTAAAAAATAGCCTGCCACTTACTGTAAGGATTTTAATCTGTTTACATCGTTCAACTGCTCCCTGTATAGAAGTCCAGGTGGCTCGTGTTTTAGGGGCCACCCTCAAAGTTATCGATGTGTATACCTGAAAACAACCAAGTAGAAACACTACCACTCTCACTACCAATCAGGCTGTTCTCATGAACCATTTGTACAAACCTACAAAGAGTAATGCACTGTAAATCCAATATTAATATCCAATATTCCATTAGATATTACTGTTAGCCCAACATTGACTGCCGCAGAGAGTAAGAATTAAGATAAAAAGAGCAGATTAAGTACAGTGGCATGTAGAGACAGAGGTGGGGTGTGGAGAGAGTCAGGGTGGTTTCTGGGCCTTCAGGTTAATAAGGCTAGTGGCAGAGGGGAAAAAACTGTCCTTGTGACGTGAGGTTTTGGTCCTGATGGACCTCAGCTTCCTGCCAGAGGGGAGTGTCTCAAAGAGTTTGTTACCGGGGTGGGAGGGGTCAGCCACAATCTTTTCAGCACGCTTCAGAGTCCTGGTGACAAAAGGTCAGGTTTGGATTTATAGGTTAAATCCTAAGGAAGAGGATATGAGTCATATGCCTGCTGTTGATTCAGGCTATGAACAGAGATTTGTTCACAGTGAGTGTTTGTGTGTGTGTGTGTGTGTGTGTGTGTGTGTGTGTGTGTGTGTGTGTGTGTGTGTGTGTGTGTGTGTCTGTGCCACGCTTAGCTCCAGCTATATCTGTCTAATCCTTGACTCATGGGGAACTGTTGCCTGTGCAGTTAGTTTTGAATATATTTTTATGATTTTATGTGCTTTACAAACTTCTTTTCCTTCCCTCACCTGCCTCTTCCTTTCTCTTTTATCCCTTCTCCTAAATGAATTCTCACATCTTTTAATCATATTCTCTCCTCCATACTCCTGTCGTCTTTTGCATTATTCTGTTTTGTTCTACTTTTTTTAATTTGGTTGTTTTTCCTTCCTCTTCCAGCAATTGGACCTCCACTCCTGTCCGAAGCCGATTGTCTTTATCCTCCACTCCTTCCTCTCTGCTAAGATCTCCCGCCTGGGTCTGGTGGCCTGACCTCTCTAAAGGGACATTTCATCTCTTTTGAAAACAGAAATCCACCTTGTTTCTCCACCTCTCTGCAGCCCCGCATGCAGTAGTACACCACGTCAAACGCTGTCAGTCGGGGACCCAAGCTGAGTGAATGTAGCCTCTATTGACCTTTTTTTGGGTCTCCAAGTTAAAGAAACACTGGGGAAACCAATTCAGGTTGGTTTTGCTTTGGGTGAAATGAACAGATTATTTTGGGGGATAAACCCTCCCTTTAAGGGCTGCAAGGACTGAAGTGTTGACTGAAGAACCACAGAAGAAAACAGGGACTGGACTAGAAGCAGTGGGATGATATATACAGAGGGACACAGATTGGGCATTACTGTCACGTCGTGGATTGGAAGGACTGGACATATGCAGTACGGTTGAGATGAATTTACTTTTAATTCAATCAAGATGTAATGGCCTTCCATTCACCAATTATTTAATTTGTTCACCATTAGCTCTGAAAGAATATTCTGAATTTCACTTGGCCATTTTTCTTCACCAAACATTTGACACACTCTGGAAAAACGTTATGCATTTGTCTTTGTTAGCGCTGTCAGCATTCATCATTGAAAGTAGCGGGCACAATCACCCACACAGTTTCCCACAAAGACAGCTGACTCAAATTCAAAATGTCACAGTATTCTTTTAACAGGTTGCATACTGTGACCATCCCGTGGTCAGAGTATTCCAGTGTTTAACAGTGATCTGAAGTCAGTTCTAATGTCTTCAAGTATATATATTTTTTAAAGCCTCAGCTTCAATTAACATGAATTATAATATACTCAAGCATTCAGATTTTTTTCATCACATTTAAATTCCACGTACTATATGTCACTCAAAAACTCAGCATTTACTATTGTGTTTCTGATACATACAACTGTGTTCCACAGAAATAGGGGTCATTCTAATGTTCCCCGGGTCCTGTGTTCCCCAGCTCTAAATTGTACTGACACAGGTCTTTGTCTTAATCTAGAGATAATAGTTACTCTTTTGTATGAAGGAAAAGGTCCCAAACATATTTCAGGCCTACATGCAAAATTATTAATAAAAATTAGTCAACCAATTAAAAGAGAGGAAAAAGAAAAGCAAAAGATGAAAAAGGGACAAAAATAATTCTGAAACATTTTTGGGTTAGGAAATAAAAAGTAGTTTGCAATTGCCATTACTAAACAGGTTAAGATTAGGAAAGAGGAAAGGGTGAAAAACTATTTCTGAAATATTTTAATTAAAAACAGGTCAAATTTGTTATCAGAATTTTGAACTGGGGAACATAGGACCATAGCACCATAGATACATTCCCAAATACTACATATTATGCATTAAAGTGTATGATCTTTTAGACACTTTTTCATGTTCTCGCCAAGAGTTAAATTAGATGAGCTAGTAGTCGGCTAGCTTAGCTTTGCTTAATGACTGGCAACAGAGAAATGGCTAGCTAGTTGAGCTAGTTACTCACTGAGCTTTAGAGATGCTGGTAGGTGGATTTTGTTACCTTCGGACAAGCTAGCCGTTTCCCGGGTTTTTGCTAATCTATACTATCTACAAGCTGTTGTCTTATATTTAACAGACAGATATGAGAGTGGTATCAATATTCTCATCTAATTCACAGCATGAAAGCCAGTACATTTATTTCCCAAAATGTTGAATTATTCCGCAAATGGTCTGCACTCTGATCAGACGTGATGAAGCTGTTCAATCCTTCCTCCTTTCAGAGTGGACAGTGAACTGTTTGATACTCTCTGAAGAACTGTCACATTTGCCTGGTTAACTGACAAACTGCCATGAGTTCTTCTAATATTCATATTTTGAAAACTGAAACGCAACAGTGCCACAGTCACCCCATCAAGTATTATTTGTCTTTCATTATAGCAAGGTCGCCATGATAGGAGTCCTCAATCCTCCTTCAGCCAGTGCAGGTCATTATTGTGTTGGGATGTTATGCAGCAGATCATATCTGTATAGTACTCTGCACTGTCTGTGACATGGCTGGCTGTCGGGGGTCTTTCCTCCTGCCTTCATATGACAGAGAAGAAGACATTTGAAACATTTGAATTTTGAACGAAATTAATCATAGAGATCAAAAGATGGAGCAACTTTCTTCTATTATGGCTACTTTACTTTTAGTTATGAGTGCAGAGATACAACCAACCAGCAGTAATTTTGTGTTTGCTCTTTTCTTACATTGAGGAAATATCACACACACACACACACACACACACACACACACACACACACACACACACACACACAGAGTGAACAATGATTTACAAATTGTAATCCCACCACTCTTATTATCTGTTTTGTTGATACTAAAAGATAGTGGAGGCATTGTAAAACTTCTGTTCAGCCATGAAGCCAGCACTGACTGATAACCTCAAATGGAAACAACATTTGAGTAAAGGCTGCTTTGATATGTAGTATACTCTGATGCCTTTTGGCAGCTACTGTACTGTCACTCAGAATGATAAAGACTAGTTTTTTTTTAACTCAAACAGTGCACATAAATCATGTATTTAACAAAAGCAACATCATGAGATTGTTTTTAATGTCTTCACTTGTTTATTAATTGCTCATCAACAGCAAATACAAATCAACTGAAGAAGCCTGTAAAATTTGGGCTTTGGAGAGTTTCGATTTCACTTAAATGACATTAAAATGTAAATTATGTCTACAATGTGTTTGCTAATGATTCTGGTTCTTAGTAGTAGGATATACTGTATATTTGACTATTCCCTTCTCCAACTTTCAGAATTGAAATGAACCCTGCTGTAAACACACACATTCTCTGCAGTTCAGTATTTTATCTCGGGGAACAGTAAAGATAAAAAGGTGGTCTACTAATTTACTGCGTATTAGCGACAGTTTAGCTTGATTTGGGTAGCGTTTTGTTGATCAGCTCAGCAGGAAGGAATAATGTGTCTTTAGCCAAAGAGCTTGAGAGTCTTTGAGTTGTAGGCAGCGTCTAACTCTTTGACATTGTTTACTTGGCTCCTAGGTAATGAGCTAGCATCCTTTCTCTCTTACACACACACACACACACACACACACACACACACACACACACACACACACACACACACACACACACACACACACACATGGATGGACACATTCATGTAACTGAGGATAATTTGTTCAGACCTCACACACAGTGACTGTTGACATTGTTTACTAGCAGATTTTCCCACCCTTTTCCCCACCTCTTTGTGTTTATCATGGTTTGTCTTCTGTTTAGATCATTATTGAATCACATCAGACTCTCAGTGGGACACAAAACATCTACAGAGATCAATTGTTACATAATGTGAAAGAAAAACACAAAGAACTCTCCAGGTAACTTTCCCACTGAGACAGACAGAAAGTTGTGTTTGTGCCAATCTCAAAGACCTAAAAACACACACAAAAGCACCAACACTGTTACTGATGACATTTTAACACACACACAACCACACGAACATGCACACTCACTACCAACGACCAGCTTTCTCATTGAGGGAGTAAAGAGTGAGCTGTATTGACTTAGACTGTCAGCTTTTCATTTTGAGGGGCTGGACAAGAGCCAGATCAATTAGCAATCAGCCATAAACTGTGTTTGAGAGTGTTTGTGTGTGTGCTATTAAATGGCCAGAGTTGTGTTCATGTGCACACAGTCAATACTTCTTTTAGTGACATGCAAATACATTAGTTTTTTTGTGTGTGTGCGTGCGTGCGTGTGTGCGTGCGTGCGTGCGTGCGGCCTGCTCTACTTAATGTGCTGGTGTTTACATCAAAATTGTGTAGGTACAGTAATGGGGAGAGATAGAACACGGTGGCGTAAGGGTTGAGGGGGAAAAGAGGGCAGCAAGAGGAATTGCAAAGCCAAAGCAAGTCCAACTTAAGGTAAACATCCATTTAACATTTAACAATAGGTTGTCAACCATTTTCTGAGTGTAAATTATTCAGAAGGGAAGCAAGGTCACCCATTTCATAAAAAAGTATGTTTTCTATTTCAAATATTTTAATTTGCTTTGTAGATGCGAAAAACAACTACATACAATCCACAAGCCACACACAATTTACCACAGTTTTGCAGTTGTCTTATAATTTGTGAGAATGTGCACACGTTTTACTAACTTCATATTAAAAAGTAAGTCCCATTGCGCTCTAGTTCTCCCCTAACATAATACCTAAATAACTTTGAAGGGCATACAAATAAGCACGTCTTCTATTTTGTCCTCATTTCAATTCTAGCTGTATGTAAGAAAATAAATACATCCATGGACAGCTCAACTTCGTCATCTTCCCCTGAGCCCCGCCCTAAACGCCGGCTCCCAATCCCCAGAAGTTATGAGTTCCTGGAAATTCTAGGCGAAGGTGGCTTTGGAAAAGTGGTCAAATGTGTGAAACGAGGCACTGAACAGACTGTCGCCATAAAGATTGCCAACAACTACGATAATCTCTGCCAGGAGGTGGGACACTGTTGATTTTGATTTCAGAGTTGCATAATAGACTGTAATTTTTTTTTATGGGTGGGGTATGTACTAATGGTAATAATAACAGGACTGCATATACAAAACTACACTAACGTGGCAAGAAGTAGCCTGATTGGGGGCCTGTCCCAGATCATGAATGGGCAGCACACACTGTGTGCTGTGTGAATGGGCAGCACACACTGTGAAATTCCAGCTGTGTGCTAGCAAACTATGCCAGATGCTAGTCAAATGCCAGATGTCTATATGAAAAACTCTTTTTTTTCTCCATTTTTTCAAGTGTCTCATATGTGAGCTTGTTTACTTAATATTTCTGGGTGAAACCACTAGTGATCACTGTTGTTGTTGTTGTTGTTGTTGTTGAGGAGGAGGGCTAATTCGTCCATGTGAACATATCAGCTAACTTGTCACGTCTCCCCAGGCGTCCATGCTAAAAGTACTCATGCGCCACAATATGGACAACTTTAAAGGTCCTATGACATGCTGCTTTTTGGATGCTTTTATATAGGCCTTAGTGGTCCCCTAATACTGTATCTGAAGTCTCTGTCCCGAAATTCAGCCTTGGTGCAGAATTAAAGCCACTAGAGCCAGTCCCACAATGAGCTTTAGCCTGTGCCCATGGTATCTCCTTACATACACCTACGCTCTCCATCTCTGCAAGATTGGGAATGATTGAGATTTCTCTTGGCACAGCTACCAGAAGACTTACAACTTTCAGACAGGTTGCTCACATCACATTTACGTCATCTCTCTCAGTTGTAGGCTGTGCAGTAACGCTCAACGCTCACTGGAAAAGTGCTTCTAATATCCTTCACTGGTCTCCGTCCAGAGCAACGGGATCTGTTGGTCCATTTTATATACAGTCTATGGTTTTCAAGCCATGATGTCTCTCTCTTTATTATGGGGCGGTAGGGGTGGGCGATATATATCGTCTATGATAATATCGTCATTGTTGTGTTAACGATGTGCAAATTGACATTATCGAGTATTTAAATTACTTAGAAAAAAACACTTCAAAACACGCATTGGAATGCTACACATTCACTAATGTCAACAAAGATGGCGGCGCGCGATTGTGCAGCGGCTACTAGCTCTCCTGTTGGTATATATTTAATCAAGTACAGCCACACTGAACTAATCAATATAGGACTACGATACAACACAGCCGTTACGAGAGCCTTCCAGGCGGCTCATAACATCCCGGAGGACATAGCCAGACCGGGCGCTCTGTGGATTGTTGTTGGCAGCTAGCAGGCTGAGCTAGCTACCGGCAGGATCGAG
Organism: Sander vitreus; assembly: GCF_031162955.1. Lineage (NCBI taxonomy): Eukaryota > Metazoa > Chordata > Actinopteri > Perciformes > Percidae > Sander > Sander vitreus. Next base: position 19,232,176 of record NC_135860.1, on the reverse strand, counting down.
ACAAGAACTCCGGCAAGACCAGAGGAGGAGGACTGTGCATGTTTGTGCATAATGAATGGAGTACCATCGTTGCCCAGCACTGCTCACCTGACCTGGAAACCCTGTCGGTAATATACAGGCCATTTTATTTACCACGAAAACAGCACACTGCCGTCTACATAGCCCCCGATGCTAACGTTAGCACAAGTTTGGCTCACTGCTAACCATAGTGAACGAACTGCAGCGCGATCATCCAGAGGGGATACATATTGTAGCATGGGACTTTAACAAGGCGTCCTTAAAGTATGTTTTCCCCAGCTTTTTCCAGCATGTAGATTGTGCTACTAGAGGGAAGAACACACTAGACCATGTAGCATACTCTAATATCAAGAAAGCATACAGAACTACTCCTGATCCCAGCATGAATCCCGGTCAGAAGGACTATACAGCCAAGTAGAAGGACTGTTCAAAACCTGACCTGACACTGCCCTATCCCATTTCCAGGACTGCTTCCAATAAGGACATGGTTGTGTGCAATATGTTACAGAACAGAGCCCTTTGTTTATTGTTATGATTTCATCTTGCTTTAATGCTGCACAATTTACATTACAGCAGAGGTGTACAACTGAATGTTTACTCAGTTCAATGTTCCTACACTAGTTCAATTAATATTTTGTCTTTGAATTGTTTTTACTTGAATACTTACTTTTTAAAGAAAATAAATAAGAACTGTTTTCATTCAACATTGTGCCCATTATTATCATCAGTGATTAAGTAACTCAGACTTTTAAAAACACATTTTTAAAGGATATCGTCTAATTATTGTTATCGTCAAAATCACCAAAAAATATCGAGATATTATTTTTTGTCCATATGGGCCCCTAATGGGCGGGACAAATTCTTGAGGCGGGCAAAGCAGAGAAAGGGGAGGTAACCTTCCTCCTTATGACCTCATAAGGAGGAGATTCCAGATCGGCCCATCTGAGCTTTAATTTTCTCAAAGGCAGAGCAGGATACCCAGGGCTCGGTTTACATCTATTGCAATTTCTAGCCACTGGGGGCCCATAGGCAGGCTGGGGGAACTCACATTAATGTTAAAAAAAACTCATAAAGTGAAATTTTCATGCCATGGGACCTTTAACATCAACAAGTTTCATGGCAATGTCATCATGAAGACTAGGATTAGTCTGGTGTTTGGTCCACACTGACATTGTAGCTATGTTTTATCTCATGCCATTTTTTATGATTTAAACACTGTACCTTTTACATACAATAGAATTCTGTTTTTATGTGATCAAAGTTTCTATAGATATATTTTATTCCTAATATTATTTTTACTTGCAGATGGGAACAGCATTCAATGCCCTGAAGAGGATTGGCGTGATCCATACTGATGTGAAAATAGACAACATTATGATGGTGGATCATGTGAGACAGCCGTTCAGGGTGAAACTTATTAACCTTGGCTTGGCAATTTACAGTTCTCAAGCCAAGCAGGGCAGGGTTCACCAAAGACCTTTCTATAGGTAATAAAAATAAGAAAAAAAGATTATTTTTAAACTATGTAGTTTGGCTTTAATTATCAAAATATGAAAATGTTTTTGTTGTGCTTTTCAGGTCTCCAGAAATTATGTTGGGTCTCCCTTTTCTCATTTTCATTATTTTAACCATCATTCTTTTCAGTTGTGTTGACATTTTAGTTACCAGTTACAGTAGGTTAGCTAACATATGGTATCACATGGACATGGACACTCATACACAGCTGAGTCCACAGGGAACCAGTGATCAGTGATAAAACACTATTCTCTATAGATGATAAGTGAAATTGATATGGTACAACTCAAGCTGGTTTCAAGCTAAAACACATGTCCAACCAAGATATAGCAGCAAGCTGGTAGTTAATGAATTTAGGAGTATTAAGGCCTACATTTTATTAGAAACTGGGCATTCATAATTGGGAGGACAAAAACTACAACACAGATGACGCTTGCTAGATCAAATTTTTTTTTAAAGCATATCTTAGAATGAATTTGACTTTTAGTTTTTATGTTTGATTCATTTCAAGCCTTATTATCTTCTGTGTGACACTCTTGTGTCATTCTTAATTTTAGGCAGTTGTAAAGCACGTTGTACAATTGCTATGAAAATACTAATGTGATTTTAACCATAGCAATGCTTCATCAATACAGAAGAAAGGTGGTATTCCTATTGTATATTGTCATGATGTGTTTTGTCTCCAGCTACGATTTATAATCGACCTGCTGGTCAGAAATCCATTCCGATCAGTGGATGCTAAAGGTATATATGCCATTCTTTGACTTTTCAAATAGTTAATTCATCATTAACCTTCCTTCTCTTTTTATGATACAAGTTTTCTACAGTTATGACACTTAATTAAGCTAAATTTATTAACATAATATGTGTATCATAAATACATTTAACACTTTTTTAGATGCCTGAGGAGTGCTGGGGACCATCAAATTACTCCACAAACAACAGGTTCTACACGTTCCGTTCTCTGGACGAAGTAAAGACAGTAGGTGGTTAAGTTGGCATTCAGTCACCAGGTGGGAAACTTGATCTACAGTCAGGAGTGCAAGTTTAAAAAATAAAAACACATGTACAAATAAACGATATGACAACAATACAAAAAAATAAAGTACAAAAATGTTTCCTGTACATACAATATAGAGAACACAATTGTACACTATACTACAGGAGCAATCTCTAAAACAAAAACTAAATTACATATGCAAATTAAGCAGAATTATTGCACAGGGAACAAAATAGATTTTACTCCTATTGCTCTTGAAACTGAACCAGCTGCTGAGAGATGGGACCCACACCGAATGGTTAACCCAAGGCCGGACAATCCTGATCATGAAGGACCCCCAGAAGGGAGCAACTCCCTCAAATTACCAGCCAATAACTTGCCTCTGCACAACATGGAAGCTCTTGGCAGGCATTATTACAGTTAAGATGAGTAGACACATGGCACTTGACACATGGAGATTGCAAGAACAGACGAACTAACCTGTGCACTGCCTGAATCAACTACAAGAAAGCCTATGACTCAATGCGTCACTCATGCATACTGGAATGTTTGGACCTGTACAACATCAGCAGGACACTAAGTAACTAACTTTCATCAAGAACTCAATGGGACTGTGGAAGACAACTCTAGAGGCCTCAAAGCCAATTGCACATGTTAACATCAAGTGTGGCATATACCAAGGTGATGCTCTGTCCCCACTGCTGTTCTGCATAGGGCTGAACCCCCTCAGTCACAATATATAAATCTACTGTAGCCTTTGATGAAGATTAGAAAAGTTATAAATTAAAAATTAAAATGAAGCTGAACATGAACGTAAGATCGCAAGTTTTTCTGTGTGTGTGTGTGTGTGTGTGTGTGTGTGTGTGTGTGTGTGTGTGTGAACTGAGCTGGAGAAACCTGAGCATTCCTAATTTGGAAGAAAACAATTAGCCTACATACAGTGCTCGTACAGTGTATTTTACTTTCTGTTTTCATATTAAGTCTGATTATCTAGTGTATGTCAGTCTTCATTTTTGGCAGCTGTAAAGCACTTTGTAGAATTGCTAATAAAGCTGCTTTGCTATTGAAGTTTTTGTTATGATTTTGACCATAACAAAGCTTTGTGACAAATGTGAAACTGTGTTTTGGCTGCGATTCATCATTAACCTCTTGGCTCTGCCACCAAAGAAGAAAATCAAGATGCAATGTTACCCATTATTTGACTTAATTCATCTTCAACTTTCCTTCTCTTATTAATATAAATTAAATAATAATAATAATTAATATGTATTATTAATAATAATTATTATTAATTAAAAAAAATGTGTATAGTTGTTCAACTTAATCAGTTCAAGTTATTAAGAAATATATTTATATAAAACATTAATAACCTATTAAGATTTAGATCATCAGAATTTCCGATTATTTATTATTTCCAACTAGATGCATCTGGAGAAAGATAACATGACTGAGACTGATGAGAGGAGGGAGTGCACAGAATTGTTAAAGGTAAACTTTTTAATCTAGGACGGTGTTATTGTTCATGTTATGGTTGTTGTTTTTATTTTATATTCTCTTCCCCCCCCCCTCCTTTCAGCTTTTATGGGGTTAGTGGGAAGCCTAGGACACAAGCCTTTACCACAGTCTTATCTACCTCAGCCTTATGTAATGCTTTATAGAGCACATGTGAAACTTATTGCTCTTACTAATGCTTCACTGCCTTTCTCATGCCTTTTTACCGCACTACTCAAATGCTTCTGTTACAGCTTTAAAACATTACCATACACCATTATACTCCTATGGCTACTTCTTACAATTTGAACTATAACTCACAAGTACGTTTTGTTTTGTGGAATGTTAAGGGATTGAATGGTCCAGTCAAATGATCCAGAGTTTTCTCCCACCTTAAATCTATCAATGCTGATATTTTGTTTTTACAAGAGACACATTTACGTCTAAAAGATCATACCCGTTTGCGTAAAGCTTGGATCAGCCAAGTCTATCACTCTAGACATAATGGTAGTTCGAAAGGGGTTGCCATTCTCATTAATAAGAAGGTGCAGTTTACACCAACAGAGGTCATCACTGACCCTTACGGCCACTTTGTCATAATTTGCAATAGTCTTTTTCAAACCAAAGTTCTTCTGGTAAATGTGTATTCCCCAAACTGGGATGATACTGATTTTGTTAATAAACTTCTGTTATCGCTACCAAACCTGGATACTCATAAACAAATCATCAAAAATCATCTTTGTCAGGCATGGCAAGGGCATGGTCAGCATTCATGGCGCAGAGTGGTTGTATAGATCCATGGCGGCTTCGTAACCCAAATTTGAAACTGTTCTCTTTTTTCTCCCCAATTTACCGCTCCTTCTCTCGCATAGATTATTTCTTCATTGACAGGGCGTTCATTCCTTCAATTAAATCTGTTGACTACTTAGCTATTGTTATATCTGATCATGCCCCTGTTGTTTTAGATATTTCCTTTGCTCTGAATATAAAGGAGCGTCCAATGTGGAAACTAGAACCTCTTTTACTGGCGGATGAAGACTTTTGCAGATTTTTGGCAACCAATATAGATGTTTACATCAGCACAAATAAAACTGATGGGATCTCATATTCCCTACTTTGGGAATCACTTAAAGCGTACCTTAGGGGGCAAATTATTTCTCTATATTATGTGGCATTTAGCAATAAGGAACTTTCAAGGGAGATATCAGACACTAACTCTATACGTAGGCTTGACCAGCTCTATTCAGTCACCTAATGCTGAATTACATAAGAAACGGGTGGATTTGCAAGCTAAACTAAACATTTTAACTACGAAACATGTGGAGCAACATTTACTGAAAACCCGCGGAAACTGTTATGAACATGGAGATGAGTCTAGTCGTTTACTTGCTCATCAACTAAAGTGCCAGGCCGCATTCCGTCTTATCCCGCATGTAACAGATGAACATGGTAATATAACTTCAGACCCTAAAAACATTAACGATGTTTTTGTCTCCCATTTCACTTCACTTTATACCTTTCACTTCCCTACAGACACCTCTTCAATGAGGGCCTTTTTGAACAACCTGGAAGCCCCTTCTCTTGACCAAACTGTTGCATCCAAACTTGAACAACATTTTTAAATAGGAGAGGTCCTTGAAGCCATTATGGCTGTGCAAAATAGCAAAACCACCAGGTATAGATGGATACCCTATAGAGTTTTATAACAAATTTATGGACCGAATTGCACCTCTTTTCTTGAAAGCTTTTACTGACTTACTAGATAATGGCTCCTTACCTCCCACCTTCTCTCAAGCATCCATCTCACTTCTTCTCAAGAAAGATAAAGACCCTACCCACTGCGGATCCTACCGTCCGATATCTCTCTTGAATGTAGATGCTAAGATCTTAGCGAAAGTGCTGGCCCACCGTTTGGAGGATTTACTTCCAAAAATTATATCTGAGGAGCAAACAGGGTTCATTAAAGGGCGACACTCATTTTCGAACATCCGCCGCCTCATTGATATAGCATATACAAAAAATGCAGATCGTTTGCCTGAAGCAGTCGTTTCTCTAGATGCAGAGAAAGCATTCGACCGTGTTGAGTGGCAGTATTTATTTGCAGCTTTGGAAAAATTTGGCTTTGGTATTAATTTCATTTCATGGATTAAGCTCTTATATAAGGCTCCCCAAGCATGCGTCCAAACCAATGATTTGCGGTCAACTTTCTTCCCCTTAACTAGAGGCAGAAGACAGGGTTGACCACTTTTATTTGCCATCGCAATTGAACCACTAGCCATAGTCCTACAAACCACGACAGCGTTTCAGCGTATAATAAGAGGGGGAATAGAACACAGGGTTTCATTGTATGCCGACGACTTGTTGCTATATGTCAGTCACCCAACCACTAGTGCTTCCACAATTGTGTCTATCCTAGAGGAGTTTGGGACTTTTTCTGGATACAAACTCAACTTGCAGAAAAGTGAGTTAATGTTTCCAACTTAACTCTCCAGTATCCTCTGGGCCGATGCCCTCCTTTCCTTTCCACCTTTCTGATTCTGGTTTCAAATATTTAGGAATTACTATTACTAAATCTTTTGCCTCACTTCAGTCGTCAAATATCACAGTATTAGTTAACCAAATGAAAGATGACTTTAAAAGATGGTCTGCTTTGCCACTTACTTTGACAGGCCGTATAAATGCAGTGAAGATGACTGTGCTTCCAAAGGTTTTATACTTATTTCAATGTTTACCCCTATTTCTTACTAAATAATTTTTTCAGTCAATCAGTCAAATGGTAAACTCATTTATATGGGACAATAAAGCCCCTAGAGTTAAGAAGAACGTTTTGCAAAAGGCAACATAGTGTTGGTGGACTCGCTTTTCCCAGTTTCATCCATTACTACTGGGCTGCAAATATCCAAAAGATACTTTTTTGGTTACACTCTCCTCGTACAAACTAGAGATACAGTCATGTCAGCGCTCTAGCCTTAGAGCTTTAATTTACTCTTCTTTACCGCTAAGACCTTCTCGCTTCACCTCCCATCCTATAGTGCTATCCACTCTTAAGATTTGGAACCAGTTTCGCTCTCACTACAAATTTGTTTCTGCCTCTATCCTTGGCCCCATTCACAAAACCCACCTATTTCCTCCATCTACTATGGATTTGTCCTTTATGGAGTGGTGGAAGAGGGGTATTTATTCTTTTCAAGACCTTTACAACTCTAAAGTCCTAGACAGTTATGAAAATCTACAGAGACTTCATAACCTCCCTAGACTACCGTTTTTTCAATATCTTCAAATTCGACATTTTCTCAAAATCTGCTACTCTTCCTTCCCCACCCTACCAGCACGCGAATCCTGGGAGGAGTTAACTCTTATAAAGCCAGGAAAAGGATTGTTTTCTGTATTGTATCAGAAAATAATCTCTTTGGAGAACCATAACCTAGCCAGGATTCGGTCTAGCTGGGAGGACGAGCTGGGAATTGATCTGGGAGAGTACTGGGAGGGTGTACTGACGAGAATGAATTCATCTTCATCCTGTGCCCGCTTGGCACTTATTCAGTTTAAAGTGCTACATAGAGCACATTACAGTAAAGCTAAGCTAGCTGAAATATACCCAGGAGCTGATGCAAGCTGTAGCAGGGGTTCTTTTTCCCCTGCTAATCTTACTCACGCTTTTTGGTCCTGTCCTTCCCTTGAAATATATTGGTCGGGAGTGTTCAAAATGTTATCTGAGGCTCTCAATATAACCATATTCTCAAAAATTAAATTTACGTTGAGAGGGTCAATGAAAAACTTTTACTTGAGATGGCAACCCATCATTATCTATTTTCAGAACTTAAAAGGACTGGAGTCCGAACCCATATGATCTACCTTGCATTTCCACTTTTTTCTTCTTTCTCTTTTGAGAATGCGCGGTACACAGGCTCATAAAACACCTACTTTTATGCAATAATTTACTAAGGCTGTTATTATCAGTATTACTATGGCATTTCGATATGATGCCGTGATGTCGTCCGTGATGTCGTCCGTGCATCCCCAAACCACCCACTTTGTGCTTTTATTCACAGTTCTATGAAAGTGAAATGTTTTCAGTGCTGATTATATTTCATAAATGCCTAACTGCATTTTGTTTTTATTTGAAGGAATGTTGTTGTAAGATGTTAACTCACTCCAAATTAACTTTTTAAACAGAGTTTTAGAAGTGTTCTTGACATCATAGAGATGTTCTAGAACTGATGTCACATATAAGGTTCTGAGTGAACTCTGGTCATTTTACTGAGACAGACTCAACTGGATAGATAACAAGTGCTGCTGAATCAACTTCACCCAAACTAATCCAAAGAAGTGTGGTTTAAAATCAAACTGTGGATAACAGGTAAGTCTGTCTTTCATTCTTTATGATGTAGAAACATTTGGCAAAGCTCAGAGAGAGAGAGAGTACAGGGTAGAACTCTTAAGCTGTTGTCTCATAATTTGTCAAAGTGTAGTTAATATTTACCTACTTGATAATAAGATGAAAGTATCAACAACAAAAAAAGGGAATTCAATTAACCTGTTCTTTTTCGTGTTTGTCCCCATTTCAATATCAGCTTCCTTACCAACATGGGAAATAAACCTACATCAATTTCACCTGACTCCAACCTTGAAGAATTGTACTCCCTCCCCAGAAAATATGAGGTCCTGAAACTTCTGGGACAGGGCAACTTTGGAGTCGTACTGAAATGCTTGGACCAGGACACTAAAAAGACTGTGGCCATAAAGGTCGCCAAAGTCTATAGTGATCTGAACGAGGAGGTGGGTCATCAAAGAGACATTTCTTAAAATAGGCAACAGCATTGTGAAAAGCTGTACATGTCTGAGGTCAACGTGTAATTTCCTTTTGATACGTTAATACTCTGCTTTTCAATGGTCTTAGAAGTGACCTTATTTGCCTAATTGCAAGCTACTTGTAGGGATGACAGTTTTTTTCTGTGGAGAGCTACAGAATCACTAGTTTCCCTGCGGCAATAATAAGTGAGAACACAAAAGAATAGGCCCACAACTAAGCATGTCAATTTTGTCATGTATCTTCAGGCATCCATGATGCAAGTGTTAATGGACAACAACCTGGACCAGCAGAACATCGTCAAGTTTTACGGTGGATTCTGGATGAACAAATATCTGGTGTTCGAGATGCTGGACATGAGCCTGAAAAACTATCTTTGTAAGAGAGAGGCCCCAATGAGTCTCCAGGACATCAGAACTGTCATCCAGCAGGTATGGCATCAGCTAGAAGGCAACACTTAACGCTGTGTCAGTTATCTCATTACTGCTGTCTTAACACTTTGTGTGACATAAATGTAACATGTATTATCATTATCATCACTTGCAGATGGCCACAGCATTTGATGCCCTAACAACCATCGGAGTGATCCACACTGATGTGAAAACTACCAACATCATGCTGGTGGATCACATGAGGCAGCCGTTCAAGGTGAAGCTGATTGACTTCGGTTTGGCTATTTTCAAATCTAAAGCCAAGCACGTCAAGATTCATCAGACACCTTTCTTTAGGTGGGGTCTACAGAAAATCTGATCTTTATTGGGCTGGAGTGTCCTATTGTTTTGTTTGCAACTGTGTAATCCGTTGTAGTCTACTTTTATTCTTAAAACACCATAAGTCCATGATTTCATTAAAGACTTTTCTTCATCATGCAGAGCTCCAGAAATAATGTTGAGTCTCCGGTTGTCCGAGGCCATTGACATCTGGTCGCTGGGCTGTGTGATGGCCATCATGATGTTTGGCTTTACACTCTTCCCAGGGAAGACTGACTATGAATTAGTACGTTTTAACGTTTGACTAATTGTAAATCATTGCTCTGAAAGGCCACATACAGTTATTATTAAGTTTAGCAATTGTAGACTAAAAGAATTAAGTTGAATGTCTAAATATGATGCTGTTTTTTCTCCAGCTGCAATACATTATCGACCTGCTAGGCCCACCACCAGCCCCTGCTGTTAATGTTGAATGGAAAAGGGAACGGTTTTTCAACAAGACATCTTCCAATCAGTGGATACTTAAGGTATAATACTAATTCTTTGAGTTTCATCTTTAATACTCTCTCCTTAAATAAATATGATAGCTTTCAACATTTTCCTCCACTTGATCACTAACAAACACTTAAATACTTTTATCCTATTTAGACACCTCAGGAGTACTGGAGAACAACGACCACTGACAACAGGCACTACACCTTCCGTTCTCTTGACGAAATGAAGACAGTAGGTCATTAAGCAGAGGGTAGCTGCTGCAATCTGACTTTTATTGATTGTCGTTTTTATGCTTTAGAAAGTTGAGTTGACCACTGTTGTATTTTTTGATTGTTCTATAAACTAGATGTGTCTGGAGAAAGATAATGCCACAGAGGATGATGAGAGGTGGGAGTGCATTGAGCTGTTGAAGGCAATGCTCAAGTGGACTGAGAAGGAGAGGATTACCCCTAGCGGTATTCTCAATCACCCATTTATTACCATGAGCTACCTCAACAGCTGCTCCCACCTCAGCTCCTGGTGAGTGTGCGTGCAGATTTACATATTACAGAAAACACAAACCATCCTAAAGGACTCATTGCAACCCGCCCATCACCTGTTTGATTAACGCTACAGGTCGATCAAAACATGCAGAAGATTCATGAAGAATTTCTATCACAAAGCCATCACCATACTGAACTCCAAACTGAAAGCACACCCCCAAATACATGTCAGCATTAATGTGCAATCATTTATCTATCTGTCTATCAATCTATCTATTTGCATACTCTGTGAATCCTGTTTGACAGCCATAAACATAATAGTGTGAGTTTCTTTTTTCTTGTAGCAATAGGTCTGTAGAAGCTGAAACCGGCCCAAGCCAGGCATCTGGCCCCAGTGCGAGCCCTGCAGCTAAACTTGGCATTGACAAAGCCATTGACTCCAACACTGAGGAGGCAGCCGAGAATGGCACCAACCAGGCGACTCAACTGAGCACCAACCAGGCTTCTGACCCCAACACCAGGCAGGCCCAGACCAGGACCAAAGACAACATCATGAGGTCTTGTTTAGATGATAAGTGTCATCTCAAGTTGGGCAAGATGGGGTTGGGTTTCCACTGAATCAATGCTTTGATGATTGGTTTTATGATCACTGACATTGCAGGTGATCAATGAGAACTTTATTTGCAACTTTTATAAGGAAAATACAGAATGGCTGAGGCTGTAGGCAGCTGCCTGTAGTGCCTGTAATTAACTGCATGTGTCTTCATTTAACAGCACACGAAGAACACGCAGGTTGACTTCTACAGCACTGCCATCAGGTTTTATCAGGGTTCAGCCTGCTCCTTCACAGAGCAGAATCCCACTGGAGGAGACATCTGAGGAGGAGTCCATCAGTGAAAGTGACACTTTGGCTTCCACATCTGAGGATTCCAACGCCAGCAACCATTCGGACAACACAGATGACAGCGAGTCAAAGAAGAAGAGAAAGAAAAACTGCCTCAACTGCTTCTCCTGGATGAGGAGGACATGCTGCTCTTGCTGCTACATGGGCAATGTACAGAAGTGAAGATCTCTACAAAGGTTTCATAGCTAAACACCTGAGAGCTTTCTCTTAATTGTTCTCCTACAAAAGCATTGGTAGTTCTCATTGGAAGCAGCATGAGTAGCATTGCAACCTCACAGCAGCAGATCCTGAACTTTTCTGTTAAATAACTAAAATCAGACGCTACTCAGCTTAACAGACAGCTTTTGGGCGCTAGTGGAAGACAAATGTTTGTTTGTCCTTGACATGTTGAATTCATTTTTAATTGATAGAATCTAATATTAAATTGTTAAAACCGATAAGAATCTGTGTACATATATATGCATGTGATATTGGGGGTTGGGTGGCTCTGGGTGCTGTGGCAAAAGATTTCCTTTGAAGGGGTGCCGTGGTTTGGAAGAGTTTTTTGACCACTGCTCTAGCTTCATATTTAGCATACAGACATGAAGGTGGCAGAAATCGTTTCATCTTACTCTAAGGAAGAAAGTGATATATAGGTAAATGTTCATTTATCTGAGAAGCCAAAAGCATGAATCTAAATACTGTGGCAAGCTTTTCATGTACTTTGTAGAATGACTGAAAATTTGGTAATGTCTGCAAGAGATAGAAACTGGGCCACCTGCTCTGTCCCTGTTATTATCTGTTAATGTACAAGAAGAGGATGAGTAACCTTTTCAGCAACATACACACACAGGAGGACACAGTCTTACATTAGAGGATAGGAGGCATATTTGTGAGGTGATGTCGCTGCCGTGACCCTCCCATTTAACAAGCGCTGTACCTCAAGCTCGGTTACTCTCAGAAACAACCACCCAAAGGTAACCTATACACATATGCAGCCTTAAATCATGAAACTATGTACTCCCACTGACTGTACACAACTTACAAGAGGGAGAGACACTGTGTAAGTCTAGAAATCGGCTGTGTGTCATTCTTCATTTTTGGCAGCTGTAAAGCACTTTGTACAATTGGTAATATAGCTGCTAAGCTATGAAAGTTTATGGTTATGATTTTGACCTTAACAAAGCTTTGTGACAAATGTGATACTGTGTTTTGGTCTCCAGCTGCGATTCATCATTAACCTCCTGGCCACCAAAGAAGAAATTCAGAAAGAGAGAGAGAGAGAGAGAGAGAGAGAGAGAGAGAGAGAGAGAGAAAGAGAGCGAGAGAAAGGAATGTTTTGGGACGCCACTGCCAAGTTCCTAAAGTACCCCTGAATGTACCCATCTCTGTCTCTATTTCTCTCACTGACACACGCACACACACACACACACACACACACACGCACACACACACTGGATGTTCTTTGTGTTCTCTGTCCTGTGAACTTGGGATCAGAAGCAAAGGGATAGATAAATGTGTGTGTGTGTGTGTGTGTGTGTGCATGTGCGTGTGCTTTCTTGCACATGTGAATGGATCCCACGGGTATAGCAAGCTGTCATGAGAATAGTACCAATGGCAGCATTATTATAGTCACAATTTGTATGAAAATGATAGTGGAAGGGAGGCAGACATCACAAAAGAGAAAAAAACTTCAGAGAGACAATATCTGATCTGACACAAACAGAGAGAGAACACGTACACATGCAGGGAAAACGGGACAATGGGATTACAAAGGAAATCATGACGCTGACAATGACAGGATGCACTGCAGTAATATGCTTTGAAAGGAGCTTTGGGGGACCTAACAGAAGTTAAGGGAAAAACTCAAGAGCTTGATTATATAAATATAATAACAAAATATATCAATTAGGCTTTAATTTACATTAAAGCTGCATTAATATTTACATTAAAAGTGAATTGAATGACTGTAATGTAAAACGTGGTGTTTATGGTGACGAATCCACAGATAATTATCACCAACTCTGCAGTTGACCTATTCATGGAGGGTTTTAGCCGTGTTCAGCTTATTGTTTTGGTTGGATGTTTTGGCTCCTCCTCAAACCTCTGCTTAGTGTAGTGTCAAACCACAACATACTGCTGTTTTTCAGCAAATAGCTCTGATGAACTTTAATCTTTAATGCAGAGAAGGGATTGAAATAAATCTCCCCAGTTTACCTTCAGAAAAAGGCAAATAAGCATATATTCTACTTCTTTAAGATTACAAAACACCCACAAAAATCTAACTAGCGTTAAAGCAAGCTCAATGGAGTAGTTTGACATTTTGGGACATTCACTTGATTGATACCCCTCATATTTTTAAGAGTGGTAAAAAATTAAAGCTTATAAAAACAAGAAAATAAAGAGAAGTAAAGTATTAATATGTTCCAGCTGTGTGTCAGAAGTTGGTGACATGTTGTCTGGCCACGGTCAGGCCAGTCTAGTATCATCCTTTAGAGGAAGGTTTTGGCACAGATGGTGGTCTGGCAGTGCAGGCTAGATGGCAATCATGATTGTAATTTTATCTTAATGGCTCCTCATTTTCATCAACTCTCTAAAATGTTGTTAATGTGTATTTTTGTAAAACTAAAGTTTTTTTTTATTTTATTTTTTTTTATGTATGTTCTGCGTTAGGCTTTATATATCTTTATTTCAAGGACAAATGCTATTGTTTGTACAGAGATTGTATCTTTTACATTTTCAATCCCTCCCCGATCAACCCAGAACAGTCTGCCTTACATAATATTCATTAATAGTAATAGTACAAAATATGATGAGAATAATAATGCTAATAATAATAATGATACAATATTAAAATAAAATAAGATTAAAAAAAAAATATTAAAAAAATTAATTAATTAATTAATACAAATAAAAAATAGAAAATAATAATTAAAAAGAGAGAGAAAAACAGTTGGACACCACAATCAAAAGTGTAACAATGATACAACAATGAACACAAACACCTGGAGCACTTGTGCCGAAGCATCAAAGACCACGAGTTTGTCATACAGAGAGGTGTGTAAAAGGTACCAATGTAAATCCCACTACTCCCCAGGAAGTACATTTATGGCAGAGAAATAGGATAATAAGGGTTGCCAGACATATGAAAATTTATGGGAGCGTCTAATTGAATATTTAATCTTTTCCAAATGTAGGTATAACATCAGATCCTGAAGCCAATGCGATGCTTTAGGTGGGTTTACAGATTTCCATTGTAGTAACACCTGTCTACGAGCCAATAAGGATGCAAAAGCAATAATTTCATCATCAGCTGGAGCACCAAATATAACAAATTCAGCACTTGGTTTCAGCTGTACGTTACATACTTGAGCGAGTGTATCAAATATAGTTGACCAGTAAACAGTAAGTGTAGGACACGTCCAAAACATGTGAGTCAGATCAGCTTCTCCAGTGTGACATCTTATACAGGTCTTATCAAAAGTAGGATTAAAAGAGGTAATCCTTGTTCTGCTTAGGTGCACACGGTGCAAAACCTTAAACTGTATAAGACTCAATCGGGCACAAGAGGTACTACCATTCACTCTATGGAGGGCATTGCTCCAGAACTCCTCTGCGAATACTGTTCCAAGCTCTTTCTCCCATCTACTTTTAACTTTGTCTGTTCCTACACTTTTTAAAGACATGAAAATTGTATATATTCTTGAGATAAAACCTTGTAGATGGAGGGGAGCTTCAAACAGAGAGTCTGCAGGAGACTTAGATGGAATATGTGGAAATGATGGGCTTTGGGCGTTCACAAAATGTCGTACCTGAAAATAACGAAAAAGGTCAGCTTGATTAAGATTGAATTTAGAACGCAAATCATTAAAACTAGCAAAAAGACCATCAATATAAAGATCACCAAATTGAGTGATGCCCTTAGCTTTCCATTGTTTAAATTCAGAGTCTAGTTGAGCAGGGAGGAATGCATGATTGGTGCATATTGGGCTCTGAAGCAAAAGTGCTTGTCTTAACTGCAAATGTTGGCGTAGCTGAGTCCAAATTTTAAGAGTAGAATGAACAACTATAGACTATATAGACTATCTTTTGAACTTGGGCTTCCCAATAATAATATAAGAAATTAGGGAGAGCTAAACCCCCATCACTCCTGTGCTTCTGGAGAAACTCTTTCCGAATCCTAGGGGTTTTTCCATTCCAAATAAAACTGGAGATAAGTTTGTCTAATCTGTTGAAAAAAGCTTTGGAAAGGAAGATGGGTAGGCATTGAAATAAAGAATCTCGGGAGAACTGTCATTTTAACACAGTTCACCCTACCAGCCAGGGTTAGATGAAGAATCCTCAATTTTTGAAGATCGGATTTAATTTTAATCAAAAGAGGAGTAAAATTATTTTCAAATAGTCCTCTAAAGTTATGTGCAATATTGATGCCCAGATATTTAAACCCAGATCTGGCCAAGCGAAGTGTGTCAACAGGCATGCATTCACTTTTAGAGATATTCAATTTATAGCCTGAGAAATCCCCAAAATTGTGCAAGATTTTGATAATATCATTGATGCATGATAAAGGATCTGAGATGTAAAGAAGCAAGTCATCAGCGTATAATGAGAGTTTATGCTCAACACCCCACCTATTTATACCATGAAAAGAAGGTGTGGATTTTAATACCAAAGAGAGTGGTTCAATTGCAATTGCAAACAAAAGGGGGCTTAATGGGCATCCCTGCAGAGTGCCCCTTGATAGAGAAAAATGTTTGGAACGCCATTTATTAGTAACCACTGACACAACTGGGGAAGTGTTCAAAAGACGGGTCCACTCTATAAATCTGGGGCCGAATCCGAACTTATTCATGGCAAAAAAAAAGATAGTCCCATTCCACCTGATCTGTAAAACTGTTTTTGTCACCAAAATGAGCACTGTTACACACTGATGCACCCAAACAAAATCTGCCACCTACTCATACTGACACAGAAAATCAAACACACACACACACAGGCTGTCGTGTGGCTTCCTATAGTCTGTTCAGCACTAATTACTGTACTATAAAATGTACAAACGCAGCAGTCTGTGTCAGCCTGTTTCTCTCGGGACTTCAGTGTCTTTTAACTTCCAGCTAATTACTGTTCCAGTACAGGTTTAGAGTATCAATCATCGTTTCAGGAGTGCTTCTCAAACATGAGGTCAAACATCAACATGGCTGCCTAAAGGAAGCGCCAGTGCCTGTCCAAGTGTCTTATTGTAACACACTTGATGTAACTGAAATTATACTCCATCAACCCGAACAAAAACAAGGGATGTAGCTACCATTGAGGACACCAAGGTCATGTCTTCTGTATTATTTCTGAGAATTTAGGGGGTTTAATGACCGAGAACTACAGGCAATACTTAAATGAAAATAGAATGAAGGTATTTAGTACGTGAAAGCTTGGAGAGGGCTTTTAAACAGCATTAGGACCATACTGTAGGGATATAAAGTGTACATACAGAAGACATAATTGAAAAGTAAATGCGTTTGTGTGCGGGTTTTTTTTTAGTGGCGTGCAATTGCATATCGGGTCATTGCAAAGACGCAAATGACTTGAGCGAATTGAGACCGAAATTTTCATACATGCGAGTTGAAATTTTGCACTTTTTACAAAACATACAGAGATGAAAAGAAAAATTAAAAAGACTTTGAAAACATTACATTAGCAAAAAGTTAGCTTTATGTTCAGTCCTAATACAGTGACAGTGGCCAGTCAAAAAATGTTTTAGGCGAGTTGCATTAGGTTAAAACAATGTCCTGACCTGTGTTTCTAAATCCTGGCCAAGATACCGTAAATTGGGTATGTAAGAACAACAAAGGTTCCCTGGAAACTTTGGCCATGGATGGCATCACTGAAGCGCCACACAAGGTAGATCACAATGTAAAGTATTCATACAATATGAATTAGCTCTTCAGTACAGTTCTAAATTGTTTCCCTGGCAAACAAGCAACAGAGTGGAAACTGGGCTGAACATACTTCACACTGACTTTGTCCAAAGTAACAGTTTCAGATAGAAAACGGTCTTTTCCTCTGCAACCTCTCCTTCCCCCTTTAGTTAATTTTCTCATCCCTCTATCAGTCAAAAGACAAACCAGAAGTCCCTGGAAAAAGAGCCTCCAACAGCCATTAATAACATTTATTTTACATGTAACAAGCAGCAGCGACAGATGGCCAACTCATCTATTCATTGCTGTATCCATTTAATGAGCCCACATAACATCTCTGTAAATCATTTAGGGTCCTGGAATTTAAAAACAAGAAACCATGCATACTGCAACATGATACATTAGATGCTGCAATATGTGGCTGTGAATTTGTGGTTCCACAGAAATACTGAGGCTGTGGTTTCCTTTTTTAGTAACACAGGAACACAAATTTAAAAAAATAAAAATGTTTTACTCTAAATACTAAGAGACTAATGCTAGTTACCCTTATCACTTCATACCAAGGACTAGTGATAAGTGGCACCATATGTTGTCTCCTCTGCACAGCCAAAGTATTGTCCTTTTCTGGATTTTCTACCAAAGGATTTTGGGTAGGAGGTACAATGTAAACAGTATTATCTTTTTTGTTGGTCCACTGCGATACAACAGGCACATGCAGATAATACTTTCATTATCTGCACTCACTCTGTCATTCAGTGGTGCTCCCACACACTGATGGATACCACACTCAGTCCATTCCCACATAAACAGGCACACTGAAAATGTCAGGTTATGCAGTTTACGTGCCCTTAAGTACCCTCAAAGTGAGTATCCCTGCTATAAAAAACACAGACATAACTATATTTGGATGGTCTATTGTTGATTCTTAACTATCAGCTGACGAGAAAGTAGCAGCAGACATTCAACAAAGTGTCACTTGTCTACATGTGTACAGTATGTTTAGTTACATTAGGGCGATGGTAGTACTGACCCTGATACTAAATATTAGTCTCGCATTGCCAGACCTTCCTCCACAGCGCTGCGAAGGAGGGTCTGGAGAGTCCACACAACATTCCGGGATAGGAGAAAAAAGTGCTCTGGTTTATTGGTATTTCTTTAAACCAATCACAATCGTCTTGGGTGGCGCTAAGCGCCGCACGGAGCAACAGCGTCTCTGCAAAATAGCCTCGGGGAAGAACTTGTTCTGGTGGAACATGTAAATTCAAAGGTAGTTTTAGTCGTGCAACAGAAAACTCAGATTGGACAGATGTTCTAGCTAGCTGTCTGGATTTACTCTGCAGAGATCTGAGGAGCAGTTAACCATAGTCCTCATAAATCGGCCGGAGTTTAAAATTACAACACAAAGAAACCAGAAGGTAATGGACATCCGGCAGAATTTCGGGTGGCACATGAACCACCCCGGAACGTTGTTGATATAGACTACTAAATATAGACTGGTTTTCAGAGAACTGAGAGATCACCTGGAACTCACATAAGACAGTAATGTAAAAGTATCTACTTTGCAGTAGTTTCCTAATAATTTCCAAGTTGTTTCTAAGAAAGAACGACGTGATTTGATACCAAATTTAGAAAAAACAGAAACAGTGTTCAATTGGTACACTTGCTATTATATATTTCAAATGACTTACTGAATAACCATAGTCTTTTAGTAAGCGAACATGCAAAAATATAAAATGTGTTTACATGCAAGCATACAATTCAACAAATATGGAGAATAAAGTCTCCTCTAAAATGAATGATTTGCTTGGATTAAATTCCTATTTTCCCTAAAATTAGTACCAAACTGTACCCAAATAACATACCAAAACTTGAGCAAGTTATTCCTGTTCAAGAACAGTCCAGCAGCTAACCTCATCGTATTTAGCTTGGCAGAAATTTGCTTCTTGTGCATAGTCACAGAACTGTCTTCATAGTCATCCTATTCATGCAGGTAATCCAATGCCAAGTCAGAATTAAACTGTCCACTGCTGTGAAGTTAAAGCTTTTTGTTGTGAAGTTCAACTTCAAGTAGATCCTTTTATGTTGTCTTGGCATGGGAGACATTGTTTTGTTGTTGCCAGAAACCTGTAGCCAGCACCTCTAGGAGAAAGGACAACATGGTGCCAGTAGTGGAATTGTTGGGTCTTTGTAAATTATAGTGTGGTCTAGACCTATTCTATCTGTAAAGTGTCTTGAGATAACTCTTGTTATGACTGGATACTATAAATAAAATTGAATTGAAAAAATTGATTTGAATAGTGGAACGACCGGCTGCGCGTGTTGTATCTCATCACGGAGATCCAGAAATCTTAGCGGTGTCAGTCTGTACTGTAATAGTACAAAGTCTGACTGTTAGTGATAATCGGCGCTGCATAACGTACTGCACTGCTCGTGGCTTTGTTTTCAGTGTCTGAATAACAGCTACCTTCCAGGTGGGGCTGTTAGCTGTCAACACTGATAATGTAATACATATTTCTCAGACAGCACACATTCTCTCGTATCTTTTTTGTAAGCAGGAAGTTACACTTTGCACAATATAAGAATAAAACATTTTATTGTGTTACAAACAGTAAAAAGATAAAAATATGAACATTCATAAAGCCATAACATTATTACAGTATTTAGAAACAAAATAAACAAGTAAGATTCAAACTCATGTTTGAAAACAGCTACAAAGAAAAGAACTGCAACCTGAAGTCAACATCTAAGCCCTCGTGGCCTCTCAGAGTGCAGAATGTACTATGTCGATTTTGTCTCAGTATGTTTCTGTTTTTCTGTTTCAAGGCTCTGGAGCAGTGGGAGTATATCAGAATAGATGTGCACAAACACAAACTAAAAAAAACACACACACACACACACACACACACACACACACACACACAATACATCTGAAAAAATTATATGTCACTACATAACCGCCTTAGTGAAGACACGATGAAATCAAAGAAAGGATTAAGTTCATTAAAACAGGCTTAATTTAACAACTTAAAACTAGTCAGGAAGGCTTTAAAAGCAAACACTCAGAAATGTGACACACAATGCAGTTTTTTTTATGGTGCAGCACTCTTTTACCTATGAAACAAAATCACATATAGAATACGTCTTTACTTTTTTGATGTCTTCTCCAACACCCAGTCGATGACCTACAACAAAAACAAAACAACATTTGGGAGGTTCAGGTTAAGAAGAACTAAACTAAATGGAGGACCACTGGAGGTTGGTGGTGTTACCTGTTTAACGTTGCTACTGGCTGCCTTCTTCATCTCGTCATGCAGACCCCGAGATGTCTTCAGATCCTGGGATCAAACAACAGAACAGGAGATCACTAATGCTGACCCAGGAAGGTAAACTCACATTTTCGGTCACAGATGAGAACATTTTAATGGGGTTAGGACTTGGGTAGAACAGAGTGGGGAAAAAAAGAAAAGTGTAAGTACAATTACCCAATTATTGTACTCAGGTCAAAGTATCTCAGAATTATACTTGAAGGTTTTAATTTTCTGCTACTTCTTCACCACTACATTTCAGCGGGAAACACTGTACATGGTACTCCACTACATCTATGTGACAGCCATACTTACTAGATAGATTTTACATACAAAACATACAAGTATTTGTAATAGATTAAACTGCCTGTTGCGGCTACTTGTCCATTATCAAAATCAAATACTTCAAATCATCAACTGATAATGTACATGGGGGATACATTATATTCAGGCAAAATAACTATTAACTGTCCATTAAGAAATGTTTGTGATTTTCTTCGTTGGCAAGCAAGCGAACAATTTCCAAAGAAATCATGTCCCTGTCTGCCTGTCTTGCTCTGGTAAAAAAAATATATATATATAAAAATAGACCCTTCCCAGGTGCATGCTGGTCCTATATAAACCTGAGGTGCCTGCAGTGCTGCCCAGTTCTCACATTACAAAGAATTAGCAAAGGAAAATACATCTAGATTAAATCAAACACTCACAAGAAATTACATATAGCTCCAACAGTGCATAAATTAGATACAATTAGATTATTTTGCAACATAACATCAAAATACACGCTGATGCATTAGTAGTCTCGCTTTGCCAGACCTTCCTCCACTGCACTGCGGAGGAGGGTCTGGCGAGTCCACACAGCATTCCGGGATGGGAGAGAAACATGCTCTGGTTTATTGGCATTTCTTTAAACCAAAAAAAATTGGGCGGTTCTAAGCTCTGCACAGAGCCACGGTGTCGCTGCAAAATAGCCTCGGGAAGGAACTTGTTCTGGTGGAACGTGTACGTTCAAAAGTTGTTTTAGTCGTGCAACAGAAAACTCAGATTGGACAGATAGTCTAGCTAGCTGTCTGGATTTACCCTGCAGCGATCTGAGGAGCAGTTAACCATAGTCCTCAGAAATCTACCGGAGTTTAAAATTCCAACACAAAGAAAGCAGAAGGTAACAGACATCGGCCGAAAAGACACGCATCCGGCGGAATTTCCTGCGGCACCGGAGCAATCCCGGAAGTGGAACAGCGTGGATGTAGACTAATGCATTAGTAATAATAATCCAATTATATAATATATACAGTATATTATATAACAACACTCTAAAAGGCTTTCTGCATAACAAGTAGTTTACCATTTAACATTTTGTGTATAATTTTCTGAAAATACTTATTGCATACATTTTTCTTAAATGATCAGAGTACTTCTTCCAACACTGCTGGCAAGTTAGGCAGTTTTTCCTCAGTGTTTATATGCTATCAAACAAAAACACCTGATTACAATTTACAAGGAGGCACAAAAAAAAAGAGATGAAAATGGGAGTGTTTTGGCAAAACACAACATATGGTCAAATTTGCAGTAAAAGTCCAGTGGCCTGTACTACGACTCAAGATCAACATGCCCTGGATTTCTATCAGTTACCCGGCTTCACCAAACCTAACAACCGCGGCCCCGCATAACATGTGTCACGACGGGGGTTAACAACTAGCTCAATCAACCCAGGGTTTCCCAATCCAGCGGCGCGCACTCACATAAAAGAGGCGGTGTTTGCACAGCACGACCAATCGCAAACATCTACCAGAGCTGCATATTTTACATAAGAGCAAACTATAATTCTACATAAATATGAAAAACACAGACACGGTTTTACAGGCAATACGCAAAGTCGCTGCTTCCTAAAACAGGAAGGAAAGCTGGCAAAAAAAATAGCTGACGCTGTCGATGCATGAATCACAACGCTTATCAATATCACTTGCCCATCAGTCAGGCACAAGATCTGACCAGAATTACACTTGTGCTTTCCATAAACTGTCATTTGGCAGTGGTAAGCGATCGTGAGAGCAAATAAAATATATAAAAACATAATTCAAACCGATGTGCGCATTGACAACACACGGCTCAAAAAGCCGACAAATAGCTTATACGTAATTCCCTCCGCTGAAAATATGTATCTTTCATAAAAATACCAATCAGGGAATGTTAACGGGGTTGTCGGTCTCTAAATGTTTTAACCTCTCTCTCTCTCCGCCCACCGAGATCCACGGGATCTTCTGATAACGGTGACGTCGTTATCAATCGAGTATTGATTGGTCAGTAGGTGGTGCTTTTACACCAGTTGATCTCTAATCTCCAACATAACCTGCTCCCGAGCAGGTTAGGTGTTCAGCATAAGTTACCACGGCGATTTAACCCGGTAAGTGATCCACCGTCGTGATACACAAAACCCGGGGTTGAACCTGAAGTTACCTCGTAGTACAGGCCTCTGGATGCATAGGAGCATACAAATAAAGAAACTGCCAAAGAGATGTCAGCACTGACGGAGTGTGGGCAGTAAAAAGACTAAGACTAACCTTGAGATAGAATTTCGAGATATCAAACAGTCTTTTGCTGCAGGCCTCAAAGCACTGATGCTCAGCAGTGATCCCGTGGTGTTTGAGTGTTTTAGCCACTACCTCCTGCAGCATCTGAGGACACAAAAGATAAACACGCACACACAGTTTTTATATTAGCACAATTGTGAAAACATTTAATCTAGTTTTATTTATTCCCTAACCACCTGGCGCTAAGCCGGTTCAGAGAAACTCATTTTAGCACGACTCCCTTTTTAAAAAGGAAGGGATGTCACAATGTCTCCACTCTGGGGGACGTCCTTGCAAAGTGCACGCTTCAGTGTGAGCTCGCAGGTACAAACATAATAACAAATATTTTACTGGTAGTGTTGGCAGGAAAAAAAAAACACATTCCTGAAATGAATAGATCTGACTTTAATCTTGTCACAGCAACTGTTCAGAGGAAACTCCATACATTATTGTGAGGAATCATCTGTGCTATTCAGTCTCTTGAGGAGAAAGGCAGCTTTTAATCTCTGTCCTGAATAAACTGCTATCATTATTTCTGAATAGGGCCAACTGCTCTTTCCTGTACTTGGGTTTGGATGATAAGCCTGTTTGCATAGTAATCAGAAATCAGAACAAGTCAAGGTCGGGATGCAGATTGTGAGCTGTATGTAGGACAGAAGATAATAATAGTTGTTAAAGTGCTTCTGCTGTAACATTAAAATGCAGCCCACACATTAACGGTGATCACATGCAAAACACAAAACATTTGTCTTTACTGTGTGTAACGTTTGATGTGAGCAGCGGATTTACACATTGAGTTGTTTTCAGATTTTAGTGAGAACAGTAAAATACTGTCTTTTTTTTATCAATTTAATACAACTTGGGTTATATTTTGGTGGCTCCGACCATCAGTTATGATAACATTTTATTAGTCACCAAAGTAACTGCTGGGATCTTGTTCGAGTGTGGCAACATCGCTAAAGATTTGCTAAAAAACAGGATCCAATCAGACAATAAGTACGTCATTATGAGAAGATGTGTGCTAGCATACCAGTTTTACTATATACCGTAGTAAAACATACTGATGGTAGAAACACAGCCAGAAATTTCTACCATCATTACTGTAACTACCATTGTTTCAGGTGGCACACCATAGTGCTCCTGCCTTCATTTAGCAGTTTTATTTTATTAGTCACAAGGATTTGCCTTTTTACTCGTTGAACAGAGGCTGAGTGACCTATACAGACCAGCAAACCAGGCTCCTTATCCGTTTAGCTCCAGATACTGAGGCAATGCTAACATTAGCTTGTTGACCTACTGGAGGACTGATTGTTTAAAGGGGTGATAGAATGATTATACAGGGTATTTCACACTGTTCCTTAAGGTCTCCTAATAGGGTATGTAACATTGGTTGGGCTGAAAATGGCCGGGAGTGCTACTACTGTGAATATGGCCCTATTTGGAACGAGAGCTTTTCTTCCAAATATGGTATGCTCATGAATATTTAGATGAGCTGCGCGCTAATTGGTTGAGGTAAGCACATGCACATACATTGGAGACGAGACAGCAGGTCCCATATTTCAGACACTGCAATGTTATACATTGTTTGTCTACTATTTCGTTACTAAATTCACTTCTGAGACTTTTTTATGCGAGAAATCAACTATATAAAGCTCAAATATGGGCCGTTTTACGAAAATTGATGGCTAATTGCAAATTTGGTAGGACGTGTCGGACTTCAGGAGCTCCACACAGTCTGACGAGAAAGCGGAAGCCTGCTGGGCTCCATACCCAGGACAAAGTCACCGTTTCTGGGTTACTGGACTACTGGGGCTCGGGGCTCCGCGGAGCTGGCCGGCTGCCAGCTGCCGGCATAACTATAGTATATTTACAGTTTGAATTTCGTCACGGCATGTATATCACAGCTACCCTAAGGTCTTACAAAGCTAACACTTTTGTCCGATTTCAATTTAAGGCATTTTTATGAATTTGAGGGGTCTCGTTAATAGGAGCTGCTAGCTAGGCTATGTGTCTATTCAATCCTATGGGAAAAGATCACCGCTACACTTTCGGCATAACTCGGCATGTATATCACAACTACCCTAAGGTCTTACAAAGCTTAGCTAACACTTTTGTCCGATTTCAATATAATGCATTTTTGTGAATTTCAGAGGTCTCGTTAGGAGGAGGCTAGCTAGCTCTCATTGATAGAGCTCCATCCAGCTCACTCGCAGACAAGAGGCGTTCATTTCCCCGATCGTTTGTTTAAATAACTCAACACACATATCCATTATAACATTAACTGGAACCTGTGGTAAGAGATTGCTGGCGTAACAAGCTCGCTGACCGCGCTCTCACTCACACACACCGGCCATTTAGCAGGAAGAGGGGAGGGAGAGCAGCGAGCTGCAGGCCCTGGAGCTCTGTCAGGGCAGCGGCGTTTGGTAGTCCAGTAACCCAGAAACGGTGACTTTGCGCGGGTATCGAGCACCGCGGGCTGCCGGCCGTGACAGAGCTCCATCTAGCTCACAGCGGGCTGGGGTGTGTGAAGGAGGACAGGCCGAGCGGCGAGGCAGTAACCCAGGCAGCACCGCCCGCTGAATTCTGACACACAGTTGGACAAAATTTGCAATTAGCCATCAATTTTCGTAAAACGGCCCATATCTGACCATAGTTGATTTCTCGCATAAAAAAAGTCTCAGAAGTGAATTTAGTGATAAAATAGCAGATGAACAATGTATACAATTTCTGAGATCTGCGCGACCTATTCAGAAGACTAAGCTGACCTCAGATCAGTGGTGTAGCCTATGTAAATGTTTGGGCGTGACAAAGATAGAGACCAGAGCCAAATAAGGAGGAGCCGCCGAGTTGACATCAACTAGGCAGCTCGTTGAGATTTGCCCGTTTTCAGAGGCGTCAATGGGATTTTGAGGTTCTATGTAAGTCCTAGTTACCCACCAAACTGTCGTTATTCAACTATGACAAGGTAAAATCGGTTTTGCATTCTATCACCCCTTTAAGGGTGCGGAAACGTTACCGTTAAGAAAGAAAGAGAGAGAGAGAGAGAGAGAGAGAGAGAGAGAGAGAGAGAGAGAGAGAGAGAGAATGCATTTTACATGTCTGACAAAGAGGAAACTTGCAACCTTAAGAACCTGCTCTTTTCATTCTCCCTCACATTGTTTACGGTGTTTAAAGTGTATTTGATGTTGAATCCAACATTGTTTAATATACTTTTCACTTTTCAGTCTACTGGGTATGAAATCCAAGGCAAACGTTACTATATTAAGACTACGTTTAGCGTGATAAATTTGGGCCATAACAACCGTAGCATGAAAATGTAATACCGGCACATTCCCAATCATAACCGATAGACCCAACAGCCAGAGCTCCGAAAATTAGTTGGTATGAGAAATGCGGTATTATGCCCTCATGGTCAATGTAGTATGAATAGGTTTACAAAAAAAGAAAATAATCACTGCATTTTAGGCAATAATAATTTCAAAACAAGGGTTGTGTTTTTGTCACCCCTTTCAAAATAAGACACACAAACACTCACCCTATTGTGTTTCTGGGAGCGTGACTCTTTGGAAGGTTTGTCCTCTGTTTGTTCATGATGCGTCTTCAGCTGTTGAGGTTTAGGTTTGTCAGCAGAGGCAAGAGTCACCAAACCTGAGTAATAATGTCAGGAAAATGAACAATCAGGCACTACCATCATGATAGTACAATTCCTTGGCATATGTCTGAGTAGAACAAGACTGAAAAGAATCAATAAATAACAAATAAAAATGATCATAATAATATCAATAAGTGTGCTAGATTATTTAGACAAACTCAAACGTGGTCTTAGGATCTCCTGTAAAGAGTCACTACAGTCAGAATCCATCTATTTGTAAAGTATAAGTAAGTATTTTAAGAGGTCTTCTGAGGTTTTCACATAATACGATATGAGGGGCTTGAAGTAAATTTAGAATGTATTAAAAGAAATTGATGAAATCCATTCTAAGTGGTACTAACAAGTATGTTGTTCCACAATGACATGAAATAAAGAGGAGATAATTTGCAAATCACAAACAAATTCTCTCCAGGGATTGTAGGTGATTGGTAGCTTTTTCATGTTATAATCATATTTCAGCAGATGTTAGGCCTCTAAAAGTATTCATTAAGTAAAATTAAAGTATATTATCACATATGACAATGATGAGAAATTTGTTGTGAAAAGAGTTGAGTGGATTGTTGGGTTCAATGTTTAGAATTGTTGCTCTATGTGTTACTTCATATCGTCATACTGGTTGCATGCCATGAGTTTGTCCCACAACAGTTAAGCTGATAATTTTATTTAACATTATAAGTAATGGTGTGCAGCCTTTCTCATGCATATTTGCGTGTTTTGAAACACCTGTGTACTTAACTACAATAGATTGAGAGTGGCGTTTCTAGATAGTTGGATCATTAATACCGTGCACTGATAATTGTATATTAGTTTGTGTAAAATGAAGTACCAACTGTTATTCTAACACCTTCTGTAAAGCAGGATCACTCGTCCCTTTCCATTTAAGGTTGAGTGTTTTTGTTTTACCTGAGGATGTGGACTGGGATCTGCGTGGCTGTTGCTGTAGAGACCTAATGGCAGGGTGTGTCCCACTGCTGCCACTGCTCTGAGAACAGAGGGAGTCACTGCTCTCCGACTTCACCAGCCTGGATCATTCAGACAAACACACAGAAACAAACATGGTAATATTATTAACACTAAAGCAACGACATTCCATGTACCACAACTGCAACCCCAAGACCCACGCAGCCATCCACCCATCAGTGTACGGTAGCAACATCACCATACCTCTTGCGAGGATAACCTCCGACAATGTCCGTGTCCCATGACCTGCGCTTGAGTCGTGCTACATCAGCGTTCTGCAGAGTCTCGCCGTCAGGCACACTTCCTGGTTCTGACATCACAGCAGGGGAGGGGGCGGGGCTGAGAGCGAAGGGGAGGGCACAGGGCTCCTTGGAGCAGGTGGTTTGGGTCTCATAGCGAATCAGACGGGACTGGAGTTTTACAAAGGCCTGGTCCCGGTCCAGGGACCGCTGGTTGTCCAGGCAGAACCTAGATGAACAAATACGTTTAAAAAAAATAATAAACAAAGAAGTTATGGAGACTGATTAGTTACTGTCTGAGCTTCTGCAGATCATAATACATTTTTAATAGCTGCCTGTAC
Source organism: Sander vitreus (assembly GCF_031162955.1). Classification (NCBI taxonomy): domain Eukaryota; kingdom Metazoa; phylum Chordata; class Actinopteri; order Perciformes; family Percidae; genus Sander; species Sander vitreus. Next base: position 19,203,793 of record NC_135860.1, on the reverse strand, counting down.
TGTAAAACATCAGTTACTGTAGCTGAACAGTTGCTGTATACTTTATAGAAACTTACTCTATGCCATGGTAATGCGATGCTGAGGCTTTGTTGAAGGACATCTGGCTGATTCTCCTGGGAGAAAGGTCTGCTGACAACTGAAACACATTATTACTGAAGAGAAAGAGAATGTGGATGAAAGAGAGAGTTGGGGTGGTGGACGGAGACAGTGAAAGAGAGAGAAACAGTTTGTCAAAGAAAGTTGCGTTTTTCTCGTCATTAATCCTCAAATACAAACAACACTAATTAAAACACACAGTTTGTCCTGACAGAATTATTAGCCCTAACTGATGACTGCTCTGCTCCAGAATAATGATTTATTCAACCCAACTCAATAATGTTTCTACAAAAAGGTTGTAAGCTCAATGTAGCAGGCTAATGATCATAATCAAATCCTCATTATGGCCTCATTAACTGTCATTCAGAACCATACTAAAACAACACAGATACTGTTTACCTGATTACAGTATGTGTATGTTAATTTGTAAATTAAATTTGTCTCGTTTCATGAGCATGTTTGTCTGCCACTCTGGCAGACTAATGTGGCTGCCTCTTTATGTCTGCCTGTGTGAAGGATTAGTCACAGCTTCAGTCGGTGCATTTCGTGGAGCCAGAAAAGATGACTGAACCTACCCTCTATTGATAGCCAGTGGTTGCAGCTCCCCAGTAGGCAGGCCATCACATGTAAAATGTTTCAGAAGTTCTCTGGCGTCCAGTAATGCAGGGGAGCTCTTTTGAATGTCTTTAGGACCCAGCAGACTGTCACTGGAGCCTGGACCTAACAGACCAAATCTAACACACACAGAATGCACTGTAGATCAAATACAGTATATTAGGAACACACAGTTGTCATATGTCTATTTGAATCTCATTTACCTCCTCTTCTGTCGTCTCCTCTGCAGGTTCTCTATGTTGTGGAGGACGCTCCTCTCAGGCCAGTCAGGTTGCAGGTGGGAAATGGTCTGAAAACCTCCAATGAAGAAACAACAAGCCTTAACTGGTCAGAGTCACCCTTCCCACTGATTCATTTGGAAAATTCCCTCCAAGCTAGAACCATCATCTTTCAATATGGGGTGCACATGAACCATTTTTATATTTGTCTGCAAGCCAATGACTGAAAATTGAAAAATTGACTAATTGTCTCCTCTTCTTCAAAACCTTTATTGTAGGTTGATTTCCATTAAAACTGCAGTCACAGGGTGCTTCACATTGTGAAATAACTATGGACACAAAAGTATACTGTTGCCCCAAATCAGCTTACTACTAAGGGAGGCTAAATATTAAAGATTACAGTAACAGTAACTGTAGTTGATGTCATGAACAAGATGGGAGTTATCAATCATTTTAAATGCTGATGGATGAGCATTTACAGCACCTTAAATGAAAATAGAGTTCAGTGCTGCTGGGAAAAATCTGTAAGATATTCAGGGTTTCCCCTAGTTTGACTGCTTTAGCATGACGGATGGGTCCCTTCTGTTTTACCAAAACATTCTCTGGCTCAGCTAAAACCACAACAGTGCCGAGCCTGTTTGTAAGTGTAAGGCTACCGACAACGTTATCTTAACACCTGTTTAACTGACTTTAGCAGTTTAGATAACAGACTCGACTGTCCAGCTGTTGCAGACGTGAACTAACCACAGACAGTTGCCTCGTTCGTGGGCACATCGCAGTGCGCCGCTGCAGAATGAATATAGGGGAAACACAATGGATACCATAATTTTGCACTTCTGTTGTGTTTGCACAGGAATGTTAAGTGTTATCTCAAGGAGGATGGTAATGTGATGAAACTGTACAAAGCAGGTTTACCGACGAGATGACGGTGTTTCATGCACAGTAATGTCCTGAGGTTGTGAGTGTGTTATATAAAGAGACTGAAGCTCTCTGGCAACACAGATACAAAAGACATTCTGAATGGATTTGCAGAAGCTCTTCATTGCTGTAGACAATATCCCCATCTCCGGAGAAGAGGGTGGGCAAGGATTATGGTGGGAGAAAAAGTACCTGATTTGCACTTAGAATGTATGTCTCTACGTGTTTCCTTCTGTTTTTGAAGCTCACTGGCTCAGCTCTTACGAAATTCAAGTGTGTCTTTTGTGTGAGGTCCTGGAGAGCTAAATACATCTAAATGGTACAGGACAGAAAACAGGGAGGATACCCACAAAGGTCATTATGTCAACTGTTTTAGAAGTGCTACTTTTGCTGGTGAAGGCTTTTCCAATTCAATTATACTTGCTGAAGGAATGCCTCAATCTATGTTACTAGATTGAGGCATTCCCTCAGCAAGTGTAAGAATTACACTATAAACATTATGATGGATAAAGTTGTGCAGAAACTTCAAAATAATTGGCAAGTATTGTCACAGCATTTATGACATGAAAACTGCTTGACATGCAGGTCTATTAGCCCCACGGCTACATTTTTAAAACCAACATTACCCTCACTGTGCACATGTAGCTAGAACTGCAGACTGGGAATTGTTTTGTTTACAATTTATTTGCTTATTATTAGCTGCCATTGTTTCTTAAAACTGTCATCCTATGAATGTATGTGAAGTAAAAACTGATGTGCTGCTGCATTAACAATTCCTGAGCAAGTCAAAATATGTGTTAAATGGGTGAACAGACATCAGTTGATTATTATATGTGTGAGATTTCTATAGGACTGTTCACTCTCTTTGGATTGGCTGAATAATCTAAGGCCAAATAATATTTGTAAATCTCATCTGTGTACAAGGAGCATTTTTTATATTTATAATTATAATCATCATCATAGTTGGTCCAGCTGTAATTCAGAGTGGAAGATATCAGGAAATTCTGACAATGATATTTCCCACTTGATGTTAAGGAAGTGTCAACCAACTGGTGTTGAAATGGCTACAAAAACCACCATCTTAATGAAAGCTTATATTAACACATATACAATCAATTAAGCTGTTTTAATAAAGGCATATATTTTGTTTGTACCTAGTTTCACTTGTTAACTAACCGCTCCAAAAATAGCCAATCTGGGCTATTTAAATGCTCTGACAACAAAGCAATGGGGGTAACCATCTTGGAATAATATGTGAACATTGTCAAGACAGAATAATGGAAGTTTTTCCAGTTCTACCCCTTCTGCCTACATTGTGTGAATGTAGCATTAGATGCATGGAGTTTTAATGTAAAAAAGTGAGTTTTTGGCATACCCGAGTTCTTGGCGGCTGTGCTCTCCTGCTTGTCTGTCAGACAGGTGGCAGCAGAGGGCAGAGTGGAGTCAGTCATCTTCAGATACTGCTCCCTGGCTAGACTCAGAATCACCTTCAAGTCATTGACGGGTATTGAGGGTGAGGCTGATGCTTCTTCTTTCTGTCCTGGACAAACAAACAGAGGCCGGTTTAAATTTTTGGCAACATTTCAGGTTAAGGCTTTTTTGTCTTTGATTGGTAAACTTGGTAAAAAGGTGGAACATATAACAGCTTTAGGATTGAATTTTGGTTTGAAAGTTTTCAATTAAAAGCAATTATGTAACATTAGTCATCTATATATCGTAAAACCTGGTTGGCTCAGTGGGTAGAGCAGGCGCACATATACTTTGAGGCTTATGCCTCGACGCAGAGGTCCAGGGTTCGAGTTCGACCGGTGACGATTTCCTGCATGTCTTCCCCCTCTCTCTCCCCTTTCTGACCAAACTGTCCTATCAATTAATGGCGGAAAAGCCCCAAAAAACATCTTTTCAATCTACAGGGAAGGAGTGACTAAAAAGTGTTTCTCGCTGGACTAACTTTTGGATTTCACTACTACTCTATTACACTAGTAAGTTTCAATAGAAGATTTCCTGCTAGTGACGACAACAAACTCCAAGACCTATGTCAAGAAACTGGAAGAATCTCTAGCATTAATCTTCCTGTCTGGTGTGCCCCAGTGTGTGACTCAGGCTTTGAAGTGGTTGTATTTTTACATTAAAATCTTATGCAGGCTTATTATAAATGTTGGAGAGTTAGGTAACTAGTCAAATTAAAACTAGAAAAATTATAAATTAAGTCTTTATCACCATATGCATCCGCTGGCATACTGTACTCCTTACGCACATGCAGAGATAGACTGATTACAGCCTATAAGACAACAGACGGACCCATTGAAGTACACACACACACACACACACACACACACACACACACACACACACACACACACAAACTTGCGGTACCACAGTACAGTACTCCTAACTTTTGCCACTTGTAAGGACATGCTTTTCCCCCAATGTGAAAGAATTTCATTAAGGCCTGTGTTCTGTCAGGACTCTCCATTCTGCTCACGGCATTCTTATTGCTTTTCCTAAAGTCTGAAGAATTTCACTTAATTTCCTTTGATCTGTTCCACTCCACTGGTGTTACACTATCTTCTCCTGCCAAGGGGACATTATGTGTGTCTGTAAAATAATGATACTACAGTCTTTCTATGCACCAGCCTGTTCCAAGGGCTGGTTAAAGCTGATAGTTTAAACTGACGACAGTTTAGGAAACTGAGTGGCCCCGACAGTTGATACACACAATCACACACACACACACACACACACACTTACAGACTGACCTTTTAATTCTACCGGCAGGTGACTGAATAAAAAGGACATGTACAGTCAGTAATTACAGTACAACATCAGACTCTTGGTCTGTCTTTACCAATTCCAAACTTTTTTTTAAAGTATTACATTATAAGGTTCATATGGTTTACAAATGGCTATTTTCATTATTGAGTAATCTGCCAATTATTTTGTCAATTAATTGATTCATGGTTTTGCCAATGAAATGTTAGAAAATAGTGAAGAATGCAATTTCCAAATTTCTTGTTATCTGACCAACATTACAGATATTGAATTAATTATGACATAAAACAGAGAAAAGCAGCAAATCTTCCCATTTGAGAAATTGAACAAATATTTGACATTTTCACAAAAAAATCCTGAAATGATTGATTAATCATATAAATATTTTCCAGTTTGTAGACTGATTGAACAGTTACTCAATTTATTCTTTTAGCCCTTATAATTTATCAAATGAGAGTTTTTAATGACCTGTTTTTGAAGATATGAGCCATGAAGCAAATAATATGTGTTCTCCCATCCATGGCATTGCAAATTAAACAGTATGTGTTGATCCTCAAAACCATGAAGACTCAGATTTTATACTAGGCACAATTAGTGGTTGTGTCCGTCTGGATAACATGAAGATGGTGAGATGGTGAAAAGGACTAATTAAAGAGGGGTGTGAGCCAGCAGCTATCAGGGTCAGAAAAGGTTAGCGACATGAGGCCAACACATCCTTCTCATATGATCTCCATTAAACTGTAAAAAAACGATTGCTGAACAGTGTGCATGGTCAACCAGGTTTATGTACAGAATGTGTTTGTCTGTTCTTAAAGCGTAACTCTCGCCAAAATGCAACCTAGGGTCTTTTTGTGAATGTACCCAAGTCAAACTTTCGTTTAAAAGCATATTTAGGACCGAAGCGCCACTTTTAAGATGTACAGTATTTTCGTTTTTCGGTCAAATGGCCTTTTGAATGGGAGTAATAGGGGCACTTTTATGCTAGCCTCAAAATAGCTATTTTTAAAACACTAAGAAGGCTCGACACAACATGAAACTTTTCTCCAAGTATCACCATCCAGAGTTTACTAAAAAGAAAGGTTTTGAACAACTCACCATAGCTCTTGTTGTTTCCGGCTGCGACCACCTCGGCAGTCAAAACGAGTCGATATCAAAACAAGTAGCCACAGATTTAGTATATCCCTTGTGCACCGGTGTAGTTAAGGTGTAGAGCCCCTGGTGATACTTCGAGCAAAGTTTCATGTTGTTTCGAGCCTTCTTAGTGTTTTAAAAATAGCTATTTTGAGGCTAGCATAAAAGTGCCCCTATTACTCCCATTCAAAAGGCCATTTGACCGAAAAACAAAAATACGGTACATCTTAAAAGTGCTGCTTCCGTCCTAAATATGCTTTTAAACGAAAGTTTGACTCGGGTACATTCACAAAAAGACCCTAGGTTGCATTTTGGCGAGAGTTACGCTTTAAGTCACCTTTTTTTCCTAATTGTCAAACATTGTCCCTGATGAGAAGACACACCAGTTGTTAGACAGGTTAAAAAATGTGTCTGTTATGAGAAAAATCTGGTCCCACTTTCTCCTCTCCTATTCTGAAATAGATCACTTCTCCATTCCTGCTTGAGGGCATACAAGTTTGATTGTCAAATCTTAGCGAGCTCAAGGTTCTGTTCTGAGAGCTTGTCTTGCTTATTATCATACAATAGCATGCAAGCAGTTAATGAAAGCACAATGGTAGTACTAAAATACAACAAAAATGGTGATCAAATCTTTTTGACTTCAACAGTGTGCAGTCATTTTCTGTCTACATAATGTTTAACTTGTACACCACCTACTTTTTGTTCCCAGAACTACAGTAGATTCTGTAATTTGTTTTCTTTTTTTGTTTTCTTTTCAAGAACTCTTTAAATCTAGTACTTACTGAGATATTCTTTGAGTACCAATGTCTGGACCTGGGTCACCTTCCTCTCTCTCTTCAGCAGGGCGTCTCCTTGGAAACAGGGAAGAGGGCAGAGGATGTTGCCTACAGCTCCTCCTGGTAGAAGACAGAGAAGTATGAGCGCTCCACCGATTTTACACAAAAAGGTCAATTCACTTGAAATATTTGCCAGGAAACTCTTAAAGTCTCAACATAAAATATCACTCGTGCGGAATTACTATTCATTTTTTATTTACCGCACCCCATTTTAAGCAAGATTGTTGCTCAAATACTTTGCAGTAACCTTATGAATTAAACATGTAACCCCTTGGCAAAAGAGACTTGAAAACATTACGACTTGAAACATTATGCTTGAAACATTATGCTAGTACTAGACACAACGGTATATTGAGTATTTCATGCTTTTTGTTCAGGTGCAACAACCCTCAGGTGTGCTTTTTAAAGGGGAACTATGCAGTCTTTTTTTTTTTAGCTTAATTTACCTTAACTGAACAGCTTTGGAGTCATTGGAATGGTTATATGACTTTTTTCGAGTTCAGTGGTGGTCGTCTTGCTCCCCCCTAGCGCCTGTGAGCAGAAAAACCACCCTTGCAACTTTCGGCTGGCAAGCCGCCAGCCTCAGCGTCAGGAAGTATCGCGTGATATCAGGTCTCGCGATGTAACAAATTGCTTCACGGCACTGCACACATACGCCCATTCAGGAACCGGCTAACAAGGTAGCGATGGAGTTTTTCACACTATCGTCATGGCTGAGCCAGCAAAAAAGAATCAGAAAGCTAGGAAAGCATTGTCGGAGGAACAGAGATAGAGGAAACGGCAGACTGACCAAGCGAGGAGTCACGAGTAAACATAGGAGCTGCCAAATATCTATTCCTAAGCTGTAGGGGGAGCTCTATAGAGAAACCTGCGAGCAAAAAGCGAGAAAACAGCGAAGAAATGGCCAAAACTGCATAGCACCCCTTTGAGATTTTTACTTATTTAAAACTCTGCTGTTACTGCAGCAGTTAGGGCACCTTTTATATCTTGTTCTGCATTTAAAAGTATTTCAAAAGTGTCTCTTGAAGGTTACATGAAATGTTAACAATTGCGGGAACTCTCAGGAGGAAACACCACAGTAGGTGCCCTGAATATTCTACAAAGCCCAAGAACAGTGAAGGATTTAAGAGATTTTTGTCTCGTTCCTCATTGTCAGAGTGGGTCCTTCTAGTCAGCCATAACCAGCCAAGGTTTTTGTTCAATCATCCATCCAGTTCAGTTCCAGTGTCAGTCTTTAAAAACCCCTGCAGTACAACTACAGGGGGGAGTTAGGTAAAAAAACAATGATTTACAAATCCCATTTGTAACCCCACCACTCTCTAGAAGAAATACTATCTGTTTTCTCTACAAACATGGCAACAAAATATACATAATATACCTGATGATGACAGAGACTTCTCTCTCAGCAACCCGGAGATGGTTGCCATGGCAGCCCCTCCATTGATTTGACTGTCTGAGTGCAACATCCTGACCCTGCAGCCTCCCAACCCGACGCCATCCGAGCCCTGGACCAACAGAAGGTAGTGAGCACTCTCACCTTTTACCTCTACGTCAGGCACTGCAGGGGACAGACAGCAGAAACGAGATTACATCCACAGTTAATCCTTGATATTTTACAAACTTGTTTTATTACAATTACTATTATTTATTGGTTTTTTTATCTGCTGAACTCTCAGCATGATTTATACTTTTTATCCTATTCTAATGGTTTGTTGCTGCAATGAAAAAAATAATTCCACGTTTTATATTTAAAAATATTTAATCCATTAAATTGTACTGTACAACATATCTTACTCTAAAAAAATGTTGGCCAAGCGTATTGTATATCTAATCCCTGCTGTCCAATTCTGCAGCAATCCAATTATCTTAAGGGCATAGTAATATCAGTTACAGCAGTTATATCTAGTCTCATGAATTTTGTTTCTGAATATTTCATGGGTGTTTTCAAAATTGATTTTGTCTCACTTACGAATCTGTTCCCCCAACAGAGGGCTTTATTATTTATATCAGCGTAGTTCTAGTTACCAATTTATTTCCCCAAGGAAGATGATATGGCTCCTCTCCGTTGTTGCAAAACGATCATTTCACAAGGAAATGAAAAGGACTTGGGGGAAGAAAAAAAAAACAGTCTTACCAGGTAAAGACTTTGGTCTCCTGGCTATAGACTCTCTCCAGCGCTGGGAGCTTAGTTGGCCGGCTGGGGGCTGGGCGATGGGTGTGATTATACAGGACAGGCTGAACAATGCTCCAACCTGGAGATAGAAACACAGTTGATAAACGTACACACTCACACAGTCCCTCAATCCCATGAGTCATATAGTAGATAAACCTTATATGCGTATTCTTCTGTATGTCCTATGTACTGTACATGTACACACATTAGACTGGGGACCAAAGTAAACATGCAGAAATATAAGTTCGGCAATTAATTTACTCATTTGCTTCACTAGAGATGATAAAGTTCCGTGGCTGATGTTTTCCAACATTTGTACTTATATGAGCTCAGTTTAGTGGCCGATACCTTTCCACGCAGTGACCTCAGCTGGTCCAACAGAAGTTTAGCTTTCATTGACTTCCCAGATAGGCTTCTGTTTGTTAGTGATGAAGGAAAAATACAATATTGAGGAGAAAGTGAGACAGGAAAACCCTTAGGAGGCTTCAGTAAAAACAGTAGAAGCTGCATTACATAATCTTCAATCGCATATTAAAATCGCTATGTATGGATAAAGAATCAATGTTGTTTTGTTATTGTGTCACTTTAACAGTTTGCATCTACGTAAGTGGATAGATTTAAATATGGATGACAGTACACTTTGATTATACATGGTCTCCTTAAAACACACACACACACAAAAAATGAGGATACAGTTCAAACTGGGTTGTTGACATCAGAAAGCTGGGCAGCTCTGACAGATTAACCAGCTGAACCAAATCTAAAACTGGTGCGTAGTAATGGAAGACCTGCAAACAGAACAGACAGACACAGGGTGGTGGAGGAGAGAAAGAATGAACACAGAGAAGATGATGAAGAAAAAGCAACAGGGTTATCACACAGAGCAGCATCTACAAAGAAAAAAACAGTAGTTTGTGAGGCAACAGCTTCAGGAGTTGGAGGCCATCCAACAGTTGAAAGTCTAACTGAGCGTGTCCTTGAGCAAGATACTGAACCTTAACCAGTTCAGAAGAGATGTTATATAACGGACCCTGAAATGTGATCTTCCTTGGTGTCAAATCTGGATTTGGACTTCCAGTGGAAATGTCAGCAATAATATTTTGGTGCATCCAGATGTGTTCAAGTGTGTGTGAGAAAGAAAAGAGGAGGGTTTGAGGGAAAGGAAAAAAAGATTTAGACAGAACACCCACTCTTATATATACACTCACTATACAATTACCTTAACACGAGGGCTGCAGCCAACACTTTTTTTTTTTCTTTATACCTACATTTCAACAGTCTGCAGTTGTCCTACTTATCTAATGAGCTCATTACGTGAGGAAATCAATAATATATAAATCATTTGTCACATGAAAAAACAGGTAATTTGCATGTACAGTAACTTACAAGAATACCAAGGAAAGCCTGAAATCTTACTCTCATAATTTATTCATCTGGAATAAAGTGGTGACCTATTTCTTATAGTAGAAGAGTAAATGAAGATTTTAATGAACCCGGGTCGGATTCTCAGTTTCGCGAGTTGGAAAAGTTTATTACTCACTTGTTCTGACTGACTAGTGCGGTGACCTCCAATATTTAACTGTCCTCAGTACTTGGAATCATCCTTTATAATGGTTTGAAATTACACATGACTGTGGTTAAAATGCTTTTGTACATAACATGACTCTCGGTAAATCAATATGTAATCACTGCAAAAGTGACTTCCATCTGAGTGCTGTTGCGTGCGTTTTTCTTTGCAGGAGCATTACGTGTTATACTTATCCCTATGTACATAGATTGCTGTAATCTTGTCCCATGTACTTGCCCTGTGAATAGCCGAGCAGTGTTCCAACAGTAAGTGCTGTTCATGAGCAGTCAATTGTCGTATTACATCGTATCATGATTAAACGTGTGATTTACGCCCCTAGTAAGGGTAAAACAAACTCTCTAATTATCGTGAACCATCAATACATTAGCCATCAACAACATTGGTGTCAAGGACGTTTCCAGTAGTGACGACTCATGCACGACTTTCACTGCAGATTAAAAAGGCTTTAGGAGTGAAGGAAATGCTAAAGTTTGAATGCAGATTTTGTGGCCAGAAGAATATTTTAATCCTAAAAGAATGTTGCAATGTAAAGACCTTTCCTTTCTTTGACACATTGGGTTGAGACACTTTTAAAAAGGATATATGAGTGAGAGAAAGAGAGAGAGAGAGAGAGAGAGAGAGAGAGAGAGAGAGAGAGAGAGACTAAATGTCACCATTTGAATGTGCTATAGGGCAGTTGGATCTGTGTAGAAGAACATTCACTATTAAAAAAAACCTTTTCTGATAAACAGCTCGCTGTAGAATTACATTAGAAGAATAAAAAAAAGGTGACTGTAACATGATTCAGAGGAATTTCCTCCATGTTTTGAAAATGTCTAGAATGTACAATTTCTTGTACAGCAACATTTCCTTTACTGTCCATGATTTCACTTTTTCACTTGAACATGAGACAATGTTCAGCCTTGTAACTGTTAGCATCATTGTAGAATAAAGACTTGTATCCTGTAACAAGGAAGTGCCTATTCTACCAATGTCTCTGGTTGTATTAGATCATTGTGGGCAGCGCTGAAAATCAATGAGCAGGACTGTGTTATGGCAGTATTGACTTACAGGACCTTTGCATCAATGTGATGCAGTAGCTTGATTTGACAAGTATTTCACCTACTACATATTATCACATACTTGTAATATCGTTGTACTTTATACTTGCCTGCAGGTTAGATTTCATTAATCACACACTTCGGGTTTGAATCTCACACAGCAGTGTGGCCTCCCTGCCTGCAGAGTGTGTGTGTGTGTGTGTGTGTGTGTGTGTGTGTGTGTGTGTGTGTGTGTGTGTGTGTGTGAGACAGGGGGGGGTGTAATTATCACAACAGTTACTCCTGACAGTGAGGAGGCCTAATAGTTTTTGTCTGAGCATAGTTTAAATTTTACAGTCAGTTATCCCAGCAGAGTGGAGATATGATAGTTTTGTTGTCCTCGGTTTTTTTTTTTTATTTATTATGTGCCAAGACAATCACCGCCATCTGCTTCTCTGTAAACAGATCTGATGAGATTGCACACCCACACACACACACCGTCTTACTCTCCATAGACTTGTAGATGAGTAGCATGCACAAACACACACACCTTAACGATGGCACTCTGCTGTGTTAACTGGGTACTGAGCACACACAACACAAACACATACTATATGTTGCCAGAAACAAACTCACAAAGCAGACAATGGTTAAGATGATGACAGCACACATATTAAACTATATAAAACTTACAACAGCAACTCAGCACTTCTCCTTTCTGAAGAGCTAATGAGTCTTTTCATTATTTTTTTACTGTGTACAACAGACGTCCCTTCAACCAGTTGTCTTTAATGCTGATAAAGGTCGCCTGCGTGTGTGCTATAGACCCCATATCAGGCCATAACTTCTTGGGCACAGCTACTGTGTGGTTGCATCGTTATGGATGTTAATCTACATAAGAAAACTCATTACAGAACTATACCAACTGTTATAAAAGACCTTGTCTCCCACAGAGTCCGTTCTCTCTATACAAATACACATATTTTACACTGCATACAACCACCACCAACACACAAACACACAACGGCTTCTCTATAGAAAAGTACACACACACACATACACACACACTCAGATTATAACATATTACATGCTATAACAGTTTGCTCTCGGTGTCAGTACGTTGGCTCTTATAGGGTAAAAAGCTGTCTGGAGCAAAATGTTGGACTGGATGCCACTGCCATCCCAAGAGTCATGTCGCTAAAAAATGAATATTTTTTTAAACTTGGACTGCTGAACAGAGACACGTCAAGATGCATCAATGACTCTGGAAAACTCTTTTTCACTAACATTTTATAGACCAAGTGCTTAATTAATCGATTAATAAAGGAAACAATTGTCAATGATCAAATTAATTGTTACAGCAGTTACAGGTCTTATAATAATAATAATAATAAAGTAATGATTTACATCGTGTGGTCGGTCTTAAGACTAACATAACTTAAAGTGCCCATATTATGAAAAAGAAAAAAAAAAATCACTTTTTCTGTGATTTATTGGGTTATTTTGTGTCTCCTGTGCTTCCACACGCATATAAACTTGGAGAAAAAAAACATCCAAACCAACCAAGATGAAACATAAGTGTCAAAAAAATATGTATTGGGAGTCACGTGGGTACGGCGAACAAGATGGAGGCTGATTAGGGATACTCTGCTCTCCGACGGGTAAATTTGTGATGATACCAAAGTATAGGCTCAAGTTATATTAAAATACTACCCACGTTTGAAATTAAATAACCGAAATTAAGCGAAATGGCCACGTCGAAATATTTCGAAGGCACAGGCCGCATGGCTACTCGAAAAAGCCCTCCACATGAAGAAGGCCCAACAGGTGACCCACCTCCCAGTCTTGACTGTCTGTTTACAGAAATTACTAAAATCAGCAGCACACTGCAGAGCGTCGCTACAGATGTCTCAACTATTAAAGAGACGACAATGGAGGTGAAAGCCACAGTGACGGCTATGCAAGAGAGTCTGGCGGAAGTAGAAACGCGCATTGAGCCCCTAGAGGAGACCTCAGAGCGGCTACACACTGATGGAGACAAGAGAAATAAGCTAATGGATGCAATGTGGCATTCAAGCCCTGGAAACTCACAGCAAAAGGAACAACGTGAGGCTCATAGGCCTGAAAGAGACTTTTGGGACCAATGGGACATTATTGGGCTGTGTTCAGAAAATTTTGACGGAGGGGCTGGGGCCCCGGGCTGATGCCGAGTTTGAGAGTGAGAGAGCACAGCGGTTGCTCGCACCGATGCCGGACCCGGAGCAGCCTCCGCGACCGGTGCTGATACGGTTCCTGAGACAGCCAGCGAGGGACAAAGTGATAACGGCAGCTAAAGAAAAACGGGGCTTCGTATGGGAAGGATGCCGACTAGCTGTATTCCCCGACAAAAGAGTTGGCGGAGAAGAGGAAAACCTTTACCTCGGTGAAGCGTAAATTGCGGGAGGTGAAGTACACGCTGGCCTTCCCGGCCACATTGAGGTTCAAGTGGCGGGGAAAGAATGCGAGTTTCACTACAGCAACGGAGGCGGATAAATGTATTAATGACAACGACCAGGGTAACGACTAACCATCCGACAAAGGAGATGAGTGGATATTCATGTCTATGGGGAAGAGCCACATACATGTTGTGAAGACAGACGTCGAAGGGGAGAGATCCGTCTAGTAAAGCTGCCACGGACAGAGGATTACAGGCGGGAGGAGCGGTAACCCATGGACCAGATAAGGCTTTATTTTAGCTTTTCATTTCAAAGCTGCACATGTCAGCTACAGGACTGTCAGACCTTTTCTGGCTTGAATTTAAGTTTTTGTTTTTGGTTGTTGTTTTTCCGTGGTGTAACATGTACGGGAAACATTCTTTTTCCAGGTTAAATGTTAGTGTTTATATTTTGTCAGAGTACAGGGATTTAAAGAATGATAACACAGAAGGCATAGACATACAGGTGAAGAGTGCTTCAAACAGGAACAGTGAAGTAGACATGGTTATGGAGACATACAAAGATGATTAAGAAATGTGAAAGAAATTAGAAGGTGAAATTAAATTAAAGGAAAATTATTTAGCGGAACACTTTTCAGAACCACAATATCAGGAACTCTGTAAGCTTAAGTTTCGGCTGCATGAAATCTTTAACAAAAAAGTAGAATACTCCTTATACAGATTAAAAACAAATGTTTATGAAGGTGGGGAAAAAACTGGGAAAATATTAGCTAGACAAGTGAAAGAAAAAGACTCCTCAAATATAATTTCAGCCATCAAACGGGGAGATAAATTAGTAACCTCAACAAAAGATATAAATGAGACATTTCAACAATATTACAAGAAACTATATACATCATCGGTATCTTGCGATGACAACCAAATTAATTCTTCTCCAACATTAATATGCCTAAGCTTAACCCTGATCACACAAGGAAGTTAGAGTTGTCTATAACTGTAGCAGAAATAAGGAAAGCGGTGTCATTAATGAACACTGGGAAATCACCAGGTTATGAAGGATTTCCTGTGGAATATTATAAAGAGTACATAGACATTCTTGCCCCAGTCTTGGTGAAGGTATATCAGGAGGCATTTGAAAAAGGCCACATGCTGCCAACATTTAATGAAGCTTTAATATCTCTGATTCCAAAGAAAGACAGAGACATAACAGACCCATCTAATTTCAGACATATTAGAGACCTGCTTAATCTGGACTTTTAAGTTTTACCCAATATTATACATCCCAACCAAGCAGGCTTCATGAAGAACAGATCCTCATCAGACAACATGAGGAAGTTAATACATCTAATGTGGCTTGCCCAGTCCAAAAATGTGCCTATAGCTGCCATTTCCTTAGATGCCGAAAAGGCCTTTGATGAGGTGGAATGGTGCTTTCTCTTTTCCACTCTGTCACATTTTGGGTTCGGTCCATATTTCTCTCAATGGGTAAAGACATTATATAAAGAACCAAAAGCAGCAGTAATTACCAATGGAGTTATATCACCCTTTTTCAGCCTGTCTAGAGGCACTCGCCAAGGCTGCTCTTTGAGCCCTCTATTGTTTATAATTTATCTAGAAACATTGGCTGTTAGTATCAGAAATAATGGGAGAATTAAAAGGAGTAGAGGGTGGGTGAAGAGGAACATAAATTGTTGCTATATGCTGATGATATTTTAGCTGTAGTGACAGACCCTGAGGCATCTTTGCCACATTTGATGGATACTATTCAGTCCTACTCTAAACTGTCAGGTTACATAATTAATTGGAATAAATCTAATACATTTAAGTGGGTACCCCAAGGCATGAAGTATCTTGGAATTAAACTCAGTCAAGACCTAGGAGAGATGCCCTAGTTAAACTTTAACCCGGTGTTGCAAAAAATTAAAACAAATTTGGAGAAGTGGAAAAACTTACTCTGTGGGGAAAGGTCAATATTATTAAAATGATAGTAGCTCCTCAATTTAACTATTTAGTAATTATGCTGCCAATCATGATACCGTCTGCCATTTTTAACAAGTATGATGATATAATTAAACAGTTCTTATGGGATGGGAAAAGAGCAAGGATAAAACTAAGTGAACTCTGTGCCCCCAAGGGGGATTAGGTTTACCAGATCCAAGGTTATTTGAGATATCTTTTGAAATGGCTAAATTAGCCAAATATTGGAAAACGACAGACAACAAGCTTGATGGAGATTGAGGATGAGTTATGTTTACCATTTAGTCCAAAGAAGCAACTGTCTCAACGAAGTAAAACAACAAACCCAATTCTTGTGCACTCTAGGGAAGTGTGAGCCAAGGTACACAAAATGTATAAGCTGTCGCAATATGTACAGATATATGCTTCATTGTGGTTTAATCCTGCCATACATATTGGTAAAACATCAGTGTATTGGAGGCAGTAGCGTTCAAGTGGTGTATGTACTATAGGAGACCTGTACAAAAATGGACAATTCATGTCTTATGAGGAATTATCGCGTCAATTTAAACTTGAAGGCAAACAACATTTTTGGAAATACTTGCAAATAAGGGACTGTGTAAAATCCCGATTTGGTAATTGTTCAGAAAATGATATTTTGGAATATCTGAATGCGCCACAGGAACACTGTTCAGTAAGTGGTGAGTCTTCTAATGTGAAATTGTTATGGCTGAGAATAAACTTTACACAGGAGAAATGGTTGGAGGTACTAGCAGACTGTGGAAAGTATGTAAGGGAAGCAAGAGGGACGTTCACACAGTATAAGATCATGCATAGATATTATCATACCACTGTAAGATTACATAGAATGAAATTGATGAATGATAATACGTGTTGGAAGTGTAAAACAGAGGTAGGAACTTTTCTTCACTGTGTATGGGAATGTGCATTAGTGAGTCAATTTTGGGTCAAAGTTGTGGACTTCCTGAGTAACTGGTCAGGTACAGTGATTCCCCTGACTCCTGCCGTATGTTTACTAGGGGACAGATCACAAATACCGAATATATCAAAAAGAATGTCTGTCATTATGGTGGGCTTGGTCACAGCTTCTAGAGTTATTTTAAGACACTGGAAAACTGCGGTATCTCCTAATCTGAAAGACTGGACTAATGCAATGGTGGAAACAGCATCTTATGAGTCTATGCTTCACAAACTGTCGGCTAACAAGGAGGATGGGATGACCCCTTGGGATCTTTTTTGGACCTACACAAGGGCTAATGAAAACTCAACCTAAGAAAGCAGAGACTAAATACAGCATAGCTTCTTCGTCCTTCTGTAGACTGGATTTCCCCCTTATATTTCTTACTTTATTTTTCAAGTTTTATTTTTCCTCTGTGACATGTTGTATGTTTATGCCAAGATTCCGAAATGTATGACCAACCCTGTACTTGTATACTCTGCTATTAAGAATTCAATAAAAATTTAAATGAGAAAAAAAAAAAAATGTATTGTGGGGCACCATGGTAGCTCACCTCGTTAAGCGTGCACCCCATGTACCAAGGCTCAGTCCTTACCGCAGCGGCACAGGTTCAAGTCCGACCCGCGGACCTCTGCTGCATGTCAACCCCCCCCTTTCCTGTCTTCAGCTTTCCTATCGAATAAAGGCCAAAAATGCCCAAAAAATTATCTTAAAAAAAAAAAAAATTATTGTAAGCACAGACAATGTCCAACAATGTCATTATTCTGGCATCATTCATGGCTCTCCGTGATGAAATGATGAATCTATATTTTAATACTGTTTTCTGGCTACAAGATCATCAGAGGTACAAGAGGTTGGGCACTCATTTAGCAGATAAAATACATTTGATTTATCTGACTGATGGTCCTTCAGTCATTGGTTCCTCAATGCGATTAAAGGGCAACGAGGAAGTGACCCTTTTGAACTCATCGCCTTCTAGCCACCAGAAATAATTAGGAGATAGAACCGTGTGCAGCTCATTCAACTCTTTAGCTTGGAGGTAAGATGTGGCTTCAACTTGGGATAAAGGAAGAGTTCTCCCCTAAATGTAAATTCAGTCATTATCTACTCAACATCCTGTCAATCAAAACCCTCCCTAAAGTTTGTAGGAATATGGACACAGACATCGTTTCAAAATAGTCTTCTTCCAAGCTGCAGAGGTTAACAAACACTCAACACACAATACATTTCTCTAAACAAGATTTCCTCAATGACAGCATTTGTCCAGGGCCCACAGCACTCTGGCAGAAGACTACAACATATTTTTGTCAGAGAGGAAGAAACAAGAAATAATGATGCAAACAATTGGACTTTTGAAACCACAATAAAATTGTCTGGCAATAAAACCCGTACATGTTGCTGCCTGAGGTGTTTGGAAAAGTTAAATAAAATGCAGCAATGATAAAAAGCTAGTTCCAGACCTTTGAATCGCTGCACAAATCGGAGATGTGGGCAGCGATTCAAATAGGTCTGTTGTGGTGCCCACAGAGTTGGAGAAACATTCAACCTATCAGAGCTTTGTGGGAGCCATTTAGCTACACCCATGAAAAATGGCGACAACAGCAAAAGCATCTAAAATGACGACTGTGAATGATGATGACGGATATGTCACTAGCTACTGTTTGGTTGGGGCAAAACAAAACAAAATGCACCCCCTTGAAACAAAATGGCAACTCAGTCTGATTATGAGGTTAGCTATCACACACTTTGAGCATTAGAATTGTCATTTCAGTGTGAACTATTCCCATAAATAAGGCTGTGGTTGTCTTAAGTTTCATGAGCTCAGGGGAAAAGGGTTAACTTTAAACCACGAGAAAGGTTAAGGTTGGAAAATAAAAATGTGAGAGGTACTTACCTCAGACTGTAGTTTGTGCTCTGTAGTGGTGTAGGGAGCTTGCAAGAGACTGGTCCCTGATATGTGATGCACTGGAGAGCGCAGAGAAAAGCCATCAAAACGGAGCTCCGACGCATACTGAGGCAAACACACAGAGGAGAGAAAAGGTCACGCTATGTTTTAAACAGCTGTAAAGTGATTGTTCTCAGACAGACTTTTGGGAATTCTCCTTTGTTCCACCACTCTCCAACTGTGAAGCTTTTACTGACTAACTGCCCCAGCCCAATCACTTCTGAAGGCAGCAACTTAGAAAAGGACACTTTCATTAAATGCGATTCAAAAGCAGCGATTCAAAAGCTGCATACTCAGAGCTTGGTAGACAGAGCAGAGATGTCTGCAGAAAACATTTGTGAAGCACCAGTTGACTAGGATAAAAAATATCAATTAAAGCTGCTTTAAACATATTTCCGAGTAGAACACAAACGTACAAACAGCACTAGACTAAACAGTTGACTTAATTAAGAAATTTCAGCAAAGGAAAAAAAATCTGAGCAGTTTCAAGATACCAGTTAGGTATATTTCTTAAGATACACGCTGATCAACATTTAAAATGATCATTAAATAGCAACTGAAAATCTCAGCCAGGTTTAAAAGAACAAAAGTTTGAGACGTTAAGGGTAACTCCACGGTGAAGCAGATTGCTGATTCTCCCCAGAGAAACGTGGAAGAGAAGCACAAGTGTCCAATTCTAAAAACCACTGAACCTGCCAATTTCTGCTTAATGAGAAACAAGTACAAGTGGGTGTGAAGTCATCTCCAGAGTAGCAACAAAAAACACCTCACCTCAGCCTATTCACTTTGACACTAAAGGGCAGTGTGAAGCTACTTGCAGGTAAGCAGTAATAAAGTACACTACATGGCCAAAAGTGCAACACTCTCTTATTGTTTAACACCTCATTCCAAAAACAATGAATATGCTGCTTTGACAGTCTCCTACTCTTCTGGGAAGATGAAGGAGCATGGCTGCAGTAATGTGTTCCCATTCAGCCTGAGGAGCATTACTGAGGCAGTCCACTTCATCCTCAAGGTGATGCATTGATTGGGTTGAGGTCAGGGCATGGTACAGGCAAGTCAAGTTCTTCTCCAACAAAGTGGGAAGGCCATTTTTCACAGACATAAGTCACAAAGTGTTTTACAGGGCAAACACAAGACACACAATACTGAGTGAGACCACAATACACAATCGGTATTACACAATAACGTACTGAAAGTGCAGACCAGCTGCACACCATCTAAACAGGTATGTTTTTATCTGATTTTTAAAAGAATCCACAGAAACAGCAGGACCGTAAGGGAGGAGGCAGAGCATTTCATATTTTAGGTCTACTTCAGGTCTTATCCAGGTGTATAGGACAGACAGTAAATTTAGCATATTAGACCTAAGAGAGCGAGCTGACAAATATGGGTGAAGTAGCTCAGCCACATAGGCAGGAGCCTCACCGTGCAACACTCTGTACGTCGTAAGTGGGAGAATACCCAAATGCAACAGAGAGCCAGACCTTTTCTGGAGCAACAACTGTTCTTTAAGCCGTTATTTTCACAGAATTCTACTTTTATACTTTTCTAAGAAAGTAAAACGTACCTGCATTTCAAGAACACCTGCACTGTCCTTTAAACACAGACAGAATCTGCCCTGAGGCGTTCTCTAACCCTTGTCCTTGCCTAAGTCCTTAATAATCAATTACAGCCAACTCCTCAGGGAGCAAGGTTGTGTGGGAGTGGAGCCGGGCCGGATGGGCTCTGCCAGCAAGGCAGAGCTATTTCCCATGACCCCTCAGTGACCTCCAGTAATATCTCTAGATTCATTCAGCAGCAGAGAGATTCATCTCCCACGGAGTCAAAACATTCACGCAATTTTAAAGAAATTATGTGAAAATGTACCCTCTGGCCTTTGTATGGGCTGCATGAGTAATTTATGAAAAAGACAATCACACTGAGGCATGAATCAGGTCGCCATGATTAGCCCCAGTACAGAAGGTTCTTAAGCAAATGCGGTTTTCTCTGCCGTCTCTCGCTGAGCCCCGCTAGCTGTATGCTCCAGCATACAGAGAACACTGCTCATAATAAAAAAGCCCTGGGCAAGCAAGCAGGTAAGTTAAAGAAGAACACTGTTTTTTTCTCATGCCCTCTCCAGTACTTGGCCAACACTGACAGAGAGTCCGAGTTTATGAGGAAAAAGAAAAAGTTCTTTCTCTCGAAAGCTAGTACCTCACACACACACTTTTGTTTTTCATTGCTAATTTTAAATGACCAATCACACACATAGTACAGTAGTGTATACAGATTCATAAAAGTATATATAAAGACTTAAATAAATCTTTACTTTCTTCTCTTAGCTCAAGCTGTGCCCCACATTTTTCTAAAGGTCTGAACCTTTCACACACACACATTGACATAACGCATTACCTAGCCCCTTACCCTAACCTAAACCATTACAACAAGCCCTTTAAAGTTGTGGGGTCCAGCATTTTGGCCCCACAAAGCTGTCCGGACCCCACAAGTGTATAGGTTTTTGGACCCCACGAATATAGTTAAACAAGCACACACACACACACACACACACACACACACACACACACACTAACTAACTAACTAACTAACTAACTAACTAACTATATCCTGAATGTTTCTTCCGTACACTCAATCCATTTTCTGAGCCCCTTACCTTCTTCTCTCTGATGACCAGGCCGCCCCTCCACAGTTCTCTATGGTCCATACAGTTGTGTAGGTCAGCAGGCTCCACCAGATCAGCACTCAGGTAGGACGCTGCTTTTTGCCACCTGGGCAAAAAAAAAAAAAAAGGTTCACTCAATGACCAGCACAGGGGAGCTTTGTTAACTTTTATTCTTAATTCGCAAAAAAAATTAGGAATAACAGTCCTGAGCCATCTTTGCATTTTCTCATCAGATTTTCATGTTTGGCATACCATAATGAACTAATAGTTGTGTGTTTGTGTACTGGCATATGTACACTGTGAGCCCAGGGAATGTACAGGTATCGTCTGACTTGAGGAACGTTCTTGTATTAGTGTGTTAGATTAGTTTCAAAGTGTATTTATCCTTTGCTTTGTGCAACTCAAGAAATCCAAAAATCTCCCTTACCCAGTGGTGTGCTGTGTGACTACAGTGATCTTAGCAGCATGCCAGCAGGAGATGTGTTTGAGGGCTCCCAGTAGAGGCAGCAGGTCCTTTATAGGAGGGGACTGCTCTGCGGAGCCCAACACAAGCACATCCAACAAGGCTTTACCTAAGGGGGGAAAATAGGATAAACCAAAGAGGAATTCATTAGACATTTTGTCTGATCTGTGGAAGAAAAGTTGAAAGGCCGTAGTGACTAGAGCTCCTCGTGGCAGCTAACAATGGAGGGTGACTGTTCCTGAACTCCTGCTGAGGTGGTGTGCTAAAAAGTATCACTCCAGGATGCAGACTTGAGAAGAAGTAGTCAGAACAAAAGCATCCTATCTTCCCAGTGGTGAGTGCATATCCATGATGTAGAGTAGGCCACCTTTTCTACAAGGCTATAGTATATTTCCAAAACCTAATTGCTTGAGTAAATAGGTTTTAATTCCTTGTTATTGGAAGCTTTTGGCAAAGACAAAACTCTCACTTGAGACATTGATTTGTGCAGTAATCTAACTTCTTGCTCTGTTGCCCTATCAGTAAACCAGACGTTTGTTGTTCTCCTCGTTAAAGCAAAATTAGGAAACTGGCGAGCTGTGCTGTACAGACAATCATAATAACACCCAAAATCAATCAAAAAGTAGTGGTGTGTGGAAGCATTTTTTTTAACACAATATAAGGGAGGATTGTGCCTTCAAATGAATTTCAATCCAATTAATGTTGGTTATCGTTCATTCTAACAAAATATTTTTGAAAAGTTTACAGCCCTACTGAGCATGCCGTAAACATCTTCACAAATGCACAGCTGCTAAGTAGGGTTGTGCCGATGGACGATATCATCGTCCGTCGTGATGGCTGGCCGACTTCACGATGGAAAGCCGCTATCGTGATGCCACGCCCCCCACCCTGTCAGACACACACTAATCATAGTCACGGGCGCTGGACGGGAAATTGACAAGTGCGTCGGTCTTAAACTAGCAAAGACATTTGCGTCGGGCTTTGTGCTGTGCTAGGCAGGGTGCAAGATAGGGCCCCTTAAGTGGAAGCTACTTTTTCCCCCTTCAAGCAACCTATTTGTGAAAAAGCCCATTGCTTTGAGCAGACTGGATTGGCTGCAGTGATACATTCTCTCTCTCTCTCTGTCAGTTGTAGCTCGCTCTACCTGATAGTAACACTGGACACAGCGGTCTTTCTCCCCTCATTGGACTAAGTTTGTCGACACTACTGTGTGCGTGCATCAATAAGTAAGTCTGATGTCCTTGTAGGTACGGGACAATGTTATACAGGATTTATGAATGTACGTTAGCAACAGTAGGCTAATTCACGAGGATGCTTTTTTTATGTGTGAGCTAATATTGCGCATCTGTTCATGTGCGCTGCAAGAGTTATGTTTCTGTTTAGTGAATGCGTTATTCAGTGCAAAGATAACCGAGAATGTAGTTTAATCTCAGTAATGATGGTATATTAGGTTATTACTGTCGCTCTGTTGAAGGCAAACATCCCACTGTACTGTCGTTACGCAGATCACGGACATCTGATTGACTTTACTGCACCGGAGTTAAGTGAAAGTAGGTCAAGTTGTAAAAAACTGCCCCTACCAGCAGGGCAGCATATAATACTGTCTATTTACAGAGGGCATTTAAATGTATGTCTGATCGTTTCTATGTTAACTGTTAACCCATAGTAGTAGAAAAACATATTTATGTAAAGCGATATAGTAAAATAAAAAGTCCTCCCCCCCATGTTTTACTGAAAACATCGTCAGCTGCCAATTTAGGGGACATCGCCCGACCCTACTGCTAAGGAAGGTACTGTATATAAAGAAAGTAAGTGCTCAGCAGTACCTGGGGGTGGTAGCTTGTCTGACAGTAGATGCAGTCCTTCTGCAGCCTCCTCTAGCAGCCTGTTTAAGAAAGACATGCAGACATTCAGAACAGAAAGACTTGCAGCCCACTATCCAAAAAGTCATACTTTGTCTTTGATTCTTTGAGACACGAGAAGAAGATTTTCCCTTTTTTACATGTACATTAGCAAAGTATCTCAAAATCAATCTCCTGATTCGCTGTATAAAACAGTAAGATAAATATAAAATAGATTATATTGGGGCAAATTCAGTACTACCAATGATAGTTTAATATATGTTCAGATAATATTAATATTTATGAGCTCACAAAGATGCATCAGACAAATACCTGCAACACCGAGCAGAGAAAACAAGAACATATCATATTATAAAAAAGACAAATGATCATCTGTTGCTCACTCTGTCAGTGTCGGCTGATCATCCTTTTGGTCCGGTGCCTCCTGATTACTCAGAGCACTGAGACATGACTCCACAGCAGTCGGCTTCTCCTCTTCACGGTCCGTTTTCTGATGGCCTGTCCACAGCTCTTCCCAGTCTGAGCTGCAAAACTACAAAACAGGTGATATGGATTCAAGTATGAATACAGAATTACAGCCCATGTTCCTTTATCCATGTATCAATAGTTTGAAAGCCAAAAATCCTAATACACTTCCTCTCTGAATGCCATACCCCCTTCTTAGTTGGAGTGGATTAAATAGGAAAAAAATAAATAAATACTTTTATCAGCATCTTTCCCATGAGTTCAGCTGGTCAGCATACAAGTGGATAAAACATTTTATTGACCAAATGTACAGCGATACCACCAACTGGAAATCAACACACAGGGTACAGTATGTCGACATGTTGCAGCAATTATGGCTTTGGTAAATTCTATGTGTCACTGCTCGAAGACAAAGTTAAATAAATATGCTTTTAAGTGTATGTAATACATACATTTGGAGACACAAAACCTACACCTTGCAACAAAAACCATGTTTATGGCAAAATGGTCTTGAATCTTCCAAATGTCTCACCTGCGTAACTCCTTGGCAAGCCTGAACTGCAAAGTGCCATCTCTGAACTGATGGGCTGCCACTGAGAGAACAAGCTGGGAAAACATGCAGAGGGAAGAAAGAGGCGAGGAAAGTTGTGGAATAACAACAGCTTATGTGTGGAGGTAAGACAGGGTTTAAGATAGTGTTTAATTTACTGTACCAGGAAACACAGAGATCCCTCTCACTGATTCCTGAGTTGAGATGTCCACAAGCTTGTCATGTATCTGCTTTACTGGCTCCAGACCTGTGGACAATGACAATTCAGTAGTCAGGCTTCACCACAACCGGACTACTGGTTTATTTATAATAAAAACATATACATAGCACGTGCTGTGCATGGGTTAGCCCTAGCCACTTTTAAGACTTACGTTTTTTAAATTTACGTAAAACACTTTTTCTTTTTTTACTCTAACGTTAGACTGATAACGTAACGTTCATTTAACGCTACAAGCCAAATGTATGCGACTCAACTCTCTTGAAACGAACACTGTTAGCATTGTAACCAAACCTTACAAGTATGTTGCTAACCTAGCTAAGTTATGTGTTGATGTGGATCGTGTACGTTATGTGTACAGTATCAACATACGCTTTAAGCCACTGGCTAACGTTAACTAACGTCAACGTTAAACTTGGTTTAGCAGCGTTAACGTTAGCAAAGTAAGTATAAACTTACATGTAACATTATACTCCTCCGCCAGGTCGTCATCAGTTTGGCAAAAGGATATAACCAACACGTAACGGTCCATGTCATGTAAGCATTAGTATTTTCACGATTAATAATAGCTTGGAGTGAAATATCGAACAATTTTTCGCGCAGTCAAATTTCCCACCGGTGCTTCTTCTTCTTCTTCTGTAAGCTAAACAATGTACCGGATGTATGCAACAGACCACAAAGCGCGCCACTGCCACCTACTGGATTGAGACTAAACTACCACGTAGCGCTGCTATATTATCTTTTTGTGTCATACAGCACATTGTATAGTCTGTTTCCAAGCTACAAACAAACATAAACCACTATATTGAATTCCTAATGCAAAGTGTTGTTCCTCCAAGAGAAGGCTTTTCCTTCTTTTTATTTTTATTCAAAATGTTTTTGTAAACTACTCTTAAATTACTTCCATAAAAATGTGTATAATACTTCAAAGTATTGCAAATATTCTGTGTTGCTTTTTCTCATATCATATTCAGTCACACATGTCAAATGTGTCATAATATGAAAACTGTACCAAATGTTTCAGAATTTCTGATGTGAAAACATATTGAGCAACAACTAAACTCAAATCAACTTTGTTTTTTGTTTTTTTAGAAAATGAAGCCACTCCAGTGCAAAGAGCAGTGCAGGACAGGGTTTTTATTCAAATATACTTTGTAAGTACAAAATATGTCACATAATCACACAAGTATGGTTTTCATAATTACCAAGCGAATGAAAAAATACATTTGATGAATGAAATGCTTAATGAGGACAGGGAAACATTGACTAAATCCTGATTTTATTGCTTATTGGTACATTTTATGTTACTTAACTTTTTGCAAACGGATACTCACTGATCCCCTCAACACTGATGGATCGACCGATGTTGAAATGCTACTGTAGCATTACTAGTTGATTTCTACAGTGTGTTCCTGGACGTAGACAATATAATGGTGAGTGTTTTCTCCCTGAGTGAGGACTGTCAGAGCCTCCAGGCCGTGTGCGTCCTCCACCACCATCACCTGGTTACCGACTAGACCCCCCTCTGCATTCACCACCATCAGCTGGTTGCTGCAGTTACCAACTTCCTGCTCATCAGCCACCTGCAACTTCAGTCACAACTCAACATCAACATTTTGTTGTAACAACTGATGAATTACGGAGTATGTGATATGGTGTTGTTTACCTGTTGTACGACGGTAACAGTGCCTGGCGCCATGGCGACCATGGAGGTGACGGCGTCGTGAGTCTCGGAACTGAATTCGGTAATCTGCTGGATATTAACTGAACACAAGAGACACGCATTTATTGTGATGTGTCACATGGTACATTATGCAAGCACTTTCCCCAATTATTTGTGGGAAAAGCATTTTAAAAAATTGTCTGTATCTACTGTATGTTTATCACTGTTGTTGTTACCATTGTCCTGTAGGGCTGCTACAGGTTCTTCTGTTAGCTGCTCTTCATCCTCCACAGGCACGTACTGGGCCTCTACTGTCTCCCCCACCTGGTAATTCATACATATGGCGGAGATTGTACTATACTGAAAATACTAGCTTTGACGAAGAAAAACAACTCATACATATACTAAATGCTAACATGATTGAGCTAGCAAGATTTTAAGTGGGATTTCTGCTTCTGATATTGTGGCAGCAGTGTTTAAGTTTCTAAATCAGAAATATAATTTTTAATGACAAGAGATTGGGACAGAAACAAGACAAAGAGTCTCCAGCCATGCTAGTAGCTCTGTGTGGCTGTACTTAGGTACATCGGTGCTTTGAGCTTAATGCTAATGTTAGCATGCAAACATGCTCACAATGATAATGCTATCATGTTGAACCTAGCAGGTATACTGTTTACCATGTTAACTATCTTAGTTTAGCATGTTAGCATTTTCTTATTAGCACTAAACACAATGTACATCTGAGGCTGATGGGAATGCCATTAGTTTTGAAAGTATTTGGTCTTAGACCAAAGTATTAGACAAAATTAAATTATGACCTGATGATGTCATAATTTCCAGGGTGTCACCAAAGTGGCAATACGTCCTGAGGGGAACATGAATGTTTGTGCCAAATTTTGTGCCAATCAATAGTCGATATATGGTATTTTAGTCTGGACCATAGTGGTGGACCAACCAACATTGCCATCCCCAGAGTCATGTCGCTAGCATGGCTAAAAATAACCCAATGCTTTTTTTCCACTGTATCTAGTCTGTGTATGTGTATACTGTTTACCTCCCAGGTGCCTTCCACCACTTTCAGGCTGTGTTTGCTCTTCAGGTGGCGGTTCAGCTCCCACTTGGTGCCATAAACAAATTCACATTCAGGACACTTCATACCACCTAAACACAGGCACACACAAAAGCTATGTTAGGTTGTGCTAAACACGCTTTTTGTTCTGTACTGTGACAAGCCTAAAGCAATATCAAATAATTTTTCTTACTCCTGAGGGTCTTCACCATAATGCCAACCATACTTTAACAATCTGTACGTAATACAACTTTCCTACTGTAGTAAAATGTGACATTAAAGAACATGAAAAGTCTGGACATGGCAGTATGAGAGCAGAGATCAGACCTTGCTGTTTCAGAGCATCAGGGTTAGGCAGTCCAGGTCCGGCATTCTGATATTTCTGATCTGGGTGTTTCATGTTGTAGTGTCGCTTCAGGGGACCAGCGATGTTGCAGGAGTAGTGGCAGTGGGCACAGCGAAATGGCTACATAGATAGATAAAAACACACACAAGTTAATGCAAATACAGTATCTGTAAGACTAGATTAAATTGATTATTGTAAACAACTTGTCAATCATGTTGTCAAAACAATGACATGACATCATGAGTACAGCTTGTGTGTGTGTGTGTGTGTGTGTGTTTTATCGGTGTTTTAAGCCCCCACTGTCTCAGCACCTAACATTAGGGTTAGGTGCCTTGAAGTCAACGGTCGCAGTGCTGCCTGGAAGGAGACGTTGGGGGCTTAAAACACCATTGAGCGTGTGTGTGTGTGTGTGTGTGTGTGCACGCGCGCCTGTGAATTTATTCTGACCTTAAACTCAGCGTGTTGCTCCATGTGTCTGAGCAAGGAAGGTTTGGAGACCGAGGTGAAGTCACACTCCGAACACTGAAACCGCTTCCCTGAACAAACCAAAAGATATTATATATAGATCATCGCTTTGCACTTACTCAAATTCCGTCCAGTCAAGCAGAATACTTGGGACATACAATAATCAATTATAACATGGATAATAATAAATAGATAAATAATACATACCTTCATCGGTGTGGCTCAGTCTGTGGCTTTTGAGCGTGACTTTAGATTTGAACTTTTTACCGCACAGATCACAGAGGTGACTTCTCTCTGTGTTGTGTCGGTTCATGTGAGTCTTCAGGTTGCTTCTACTGCGGCCTGCATAGTCACACACACTGCAGACATATGGCTTCAAACCTACACACACGGGGACACACGCAAACAAAAGAATAAGCACATGAGACAGCAACAAAATGCTAAAAAAGAAAATAATAAAACGTTTTGTTTAGAATTGTAATTACAATATATGTAGATTAATAAAAGAACATAAACATAACATTAACAGCTAGAAAGTTACAGTAAAAGAACTATATTAAGTGCATAAGTGCGTTATTAGTCCACCACCTTGTGACTGATATGTACCTACATGTTTTCTATGGGTGAGTGTTGTATGGGCGCAGCCAGCAGTGAGCTAGGAAGTGTAGCACAAAGTGGCAGAAAGCGTCAAGAAAACAAAGCCAGATAAACTGCTGAAAAACACAATCAGCATACTATGCATTGCAGGCTTTTTTGGCTGTGCTCTCTGAGACCTTCATCAACAGCTGTGCTAGATTTATGTCTGCCAGCTTCCTCAGCCTCAGCACAGATGTAACTTCAAGGTAAACAGGAAGGGTTTAAGCAGGGACTGATGGGAAGAGGAATATACTAACAATTCACTTCCTCAAAACAAAACATTGTACATTACAGCTGATGTGCACATAGTTTACGTATTAAACAAGTATGGGAACCAGAGGGTCGCCGGTTCAGGCCTGTACGGTAGTATAGAGTATAGAGCACCTCTCCAGCTGCCAGTCTGCCTCCTGGGCCCTACCGAGGTGGCCTTCAGCAAGGCACCAAACCCCCAAACTGCGGCAGGGGCGCCATACCATGATTGCCCCTTCGCTACTCTGCGATTTGCTTGTGTGTGCTGTGTGTACTATAAAAAGGGATTTGCAAAAGATACATTGAACTGTCAATTACCTTGTGGATTGTGTGGACTGACAAAATTAATTAAGTAAAACAACTTCAGCACATATTCATTAGCAGTAATTTTAGCAGCCCCACATTACTCATTAGATTCTCAGATAAACAAACATCTAGCGTAGCAAAACTGACAAGTTTTGACCAAGAGCTCATTGCAGGAGAAAAACAGTCTCACAACTTTCGTGTAACTTCTGCCTATCTTCATTGCCAGATTTCTATTTTTTATCTTTGAGATAATGCCAGCAGCATACAAGCAGATGATTTGATTTGTTTGTGTTCTCATCATTTCACAAGTAACTTGACCAACGGGCCAATTTCCTTCTACAACGTCTGGAGTGTGTTTTCAGTCTAGTCCATCGTCCTGGAGGGCAGCCAGGAGAAAGAGAGACAGACGGAAGCTAAGATCACAAAGTAATCAAGCAGTGAAATACTGTGCATTTGGTCACTCGTGGGCCCAGATGTGTTTCTCCACACTTGTGCTGTGTGTGTGTATGTGTTTGCCTGTGTTAAGATTAGATGAATATCTCACCTTGGTGGGCCCAGATGTGCCGCTGAAAGTCACTGCTGTTCTTCAGGAAATAGGAGTCACAGTAGGGGCACTTCTCTGCGCGCTGCACCATCAGTCCTTTACCGTGCATAGGTAGCGTGTCTGTCCAACACACACAATGAAATCGCAACCTTGGACATTTTCTTGAACTTGGCTATGTGACTAACTATTTATTTCAGTCAGATGCAATACACTAAGCACAGTGGAGAATGAACAAAATACCCACGCTGATTTAAAGGACAGGTTTGAAATTCAACTTTTTAGAGAACAAACATCAAAAGGTAGTGTGTGCATGTTTTGTGTATGTCTGTAGATATATTTGTGTATTCTTTACCAGGGTGGGATGTTTTGATGTGGTGTTTTAGTCTGTGCTCTGGATAGCTGTTCTGGCAGACAGGACAAGTCACGCTCTTCCCCTGTAAACAACAGAAGTCAAGAGTCAATGTTTGCATCCGTCACAGTAAAAATGGGTAAAACAGTGAAGGTCTTCACCTGATTAAAGCTCAGATATAAAATCATTAGGGCGGCATGAATGATCTTTTTTGTGAACTTAATTTTTCTACTAATTTAACAAATGTAAAAAGCTACCTTGAATACATGCATAATGCAAATGCATTACATTTTAATGCAAATAAACTAAAATGTTGATCAAACAAATTGATCTAAACTTGCATTGAGGTAAACAATACATTAGGGTGGGTAGGGTAAGGTAGAAGACTGGTTACCTGTTCCTGGTGTGTCTTCAAATGGGCCTGAAGTTTGTATTTGTCAGGTGTGGTGTATTTACAGCCGAGATTCGAACAAGGCAGTAGCAAGCCGCTGTGCTTCTGGATCTGGTGCCGCTTTAAAGAGCTTTTGGTGATGGACGAGTAGCTACACTTTGAACAGTAATGTGAGTGCTCCTTGGTGTGTGTGCGTACATGGACGTTATAGTGGACTTTGTACCAGAACAGTTTACCTGTGCAGCAAAAAAAGACACTATTTAACAATCTAGCCAGATAGAAGAAAAGCTAATAGAGGTGTCACGATTCTCATTTTCGATTTAAACTTTCAACAGGGAGGGCAATGCCACAGTTAAGAGCCACTAGATGGAAGAAGGGTATTACAACAAAAAGTTGAGTTTCTCAGAGTTTACAGGGCGCAGTTAATTCCACCATTAGTTTAACTAGGTGCACCCAAAGGCACCATGGAGTCCCTTCGGCACAACTCACTCACACGGAAGGCAAAATGTTGCCACACAGCTGAAAGCAAAGGGGCAGTGGCCATGGTGTCTGGAAAAGTCAAGCTGTAGGCTACCGGTAAGCTACGTTACCCTGGGTTAAATTACACTACACATTAAGCTACACTGTGTCTGCTGTTGTTTATTTCTTCGGACATGCGCAAGTAGGGAGGGTGGAGAAAGAAAAAAATATCGATTTACGATTTAAAATCAAAATCGTAATACCCCTGAGTAAAAAATCACATGTAATATAAAGCAAAATTAAACTAAATAAATAAAATAACAGGACAAAATAAAACCAGCCTTCTCAAGGGAGTTTCATCATCTCACCACAGTATTGACATTCCAAGTCTCCGTAAATTTTCCTGAGTCGTTGGAAAGACTCCATATTGAGCCGAGTCTTCTGAAGAGTTGAGAACACCTGCTGGAACGCACTCTGATGCAAAACCTCCAGCACCTACCAGCAGAAAACAAAGAACAAGTCAGACTGCCAGGAGCAAAGCTGAGGAGAAGGTCTACCTCAAGAGAAGATGAAAAGATGAC
This sequence comes from Sander vitreus, assembly GCF_031162955.1. Lineage (NCBI taxonomy): Eukaryota > Metazoa > Chordata > Actinopteri > Perciformes > Percidae > Sander > Sander vitreus. The sequence goes on along the minus strand of NC_135860.1, from coordinate 19,171,836 downwards.
TTAAAGTAGAATTCCTCTAAAGAATTATGTATTTCAGACACAGATTATATAGTTCTGATTAAATAATAAGACTGCATCATCAGACATGGATGACATAACTCCGATATGTCGGCCTGCTAATGCCAAAATAAAAGTCTTGTAATGTTAAAGATTATATACACTAATTATTGGCTTTTTAGTGCTGAAAATTAATCAGCAGCAATCGATTAATCATTAAATCATTTTCTTAAGTACATCTTAATATTCTCTCGTTTGAAATTCTGGAACATTAAATGATTTAAAGAAATTAAATATATTTGGGTTTTGGATTGTTGGATGGACAAAATAAGACAAAGGCCAGACAATTCATCAAGAAAATAATTGGTGTTGAAAACAATTCATCATTAGTGGGAGTCCTAACTGATATTATTGTGTACCTGGGACTAATTTACCGTTTCTGAATGTGGAGTTTGTTTATCTTCCACTGGAGGTGCTGAAGGTGTCTGTGTGTTCTCGTCAGCTGGGTGTTTATTTTCTTGAGTCCTGTCCTCCAAGTGGGGGGTGTGACTGCTCTCTGGTGTATCGTCTCCAGCTGCTGGGGTGCCTGTGTCCGCCGTGCTGTCCTGTGACTTCTCCCCAGCCGTTGCTTCATCTTGTCTGTCAGAGGGAGTTGTGGTTTCTGTAGAAATAGCTTGATGGAGCAGTTCTTGGGAATCTTGCTGTGCACTTCTGTTCTCTAATTCTCCTTCTTTCCGCTGCATTTCTTCTGCACTTTCACCCTGAGATTTAGCTTGATTTTCCTCTTGCTCCACATCTTCGCTTGCTGCTACTTTCAGCTGCTCCCCTTCCCCATCTCGCCACTCCTCCCCTCCTACACAATTTCTTCTACCCCCCTCTCTTGTCCTCTCATCTTCCCCATCCTGCTCTATCCTTAGCTCTTCCTCCATCCCATTATCTGGATCGTCTCTCTCCTCATCCCCCCACATGCCTCCTCCAGGCTGTATCAGATAGTAGCTGTTGTTGATGCAGTCGGTGAAGGCCTGCCCCTGGTCCAGCTCGGGGTGAGACTCTTTCAAGTGACTCTTCAGTCTCTGAGAGCTGACAAACTTCCCGTCACACACACAGCACACGTATAGAAAGAGGTGCTTCCTGACATGAGCAGCGAGGGTGGCCATCTTGGTTGCAGCATGGTCACAGAGGAGGCAGGCGAAGGGACGCTGGGGCCCGTGGACCAACAGGTGGCGCTCCCGCTCCAGCTGGTTCTTAAAGCGACGGTTACAGGTGGGACAGTGGTAGAGGAGCTGTCTGAGGCCCTGACGAGTCTTTAACCTGGACCAGATAAACAGATTTAGAAGGGCAGGTGTGTCCGATGGTAGATGGGAAGGTAAAATAATGTAGATAATGAAGTAGAGCTGGGCAATATATCGATGTTATATCGATATTGTGATATGAGACTAGATATCATCTTAGATTTTGGATATCATAATATATATATATATATATATCGGAATATGGCATAAGTGTTGTCTTTTCCTGGTTTTAAAGGCTGCATTACAGTAAAGTTATGTCATTTTCTGAACTTACCAGACTGTTGTAACTGTTCTATCATTTGCCTTTACCCACTTAGTCATTATATACATATTACTGATGATTATTTATCAAAAATCTCATTGTGTAAATATTTTGGGAAAGCACCAATAGTCAACACTACAATATCGTTGCGGTATTGATATCGAGGTATTTGGTCAAAAATATTGTGATATTTGATTTTCTCCATACTGCCCAGCCCTATAATGAAGCTCAAACCTCAGCTGTTGGTAGCTCTGGGAGACAGCAGGGTCTTTCAGGTTATGTCGTTTCTCCATGTGTTTAAGCAAGTTCTTTACATCGGAGTATTTTTTCTCACAGAAGCTGCAGTGCTGCTTCACCTTTAAATGGACTCGCTCTATGTGGACCTGCATTACCAGAAATACAGAATTACTGCTGCAACCAACAAAAAAAGCCCTGACCATTGATCTAATCTATTTGAATGTGGAAACCAGAATCACAACATACTTTGCATTGTGTCTCTAAGCTTACGTGTTCATTTTAATTATTAGTGGTGCACGATTCAGAAAATGTCACGATTCGATTCAATATCAATTTTTAGACTCACGGTTCGATTCAAACTCGATTTTCGATTCAAAAAACGATTCTCGATTCAAAAAACGATTCACAGTATGTAAATGTAGTTACTTTTCCCATGTGATTGCAGTAGACATACAATAAAAAAAATTTAAAAAAAAATAAATTGATTTTTGGAATTCTATGAGTCAGTTTTGAATCGGTAGAGCTTGATTCGCGATTTGAATATGAATCGATTTTTTTGCACACCCCTATCAATTATACTGAGGATATAACAGTGCTACTAATAACATCAATACCAGTAATTAAGTAATAACAACACCTTCAGGTGTCCTGGGCTGAGACAGTTGAAAGGACAGTGCTGACAGCTGAACTTCTCTCCTGTGTGCTTCCTCAGGTGAACATTCAGGTTGGCTTTGAAGGGAAAGGAAGGTAAGAAAGTAAGCAACTTTTACAGGCATTTTAATAGTTTGTAACTGCAAGTTTTATGATTTTGTTATTTAAAGATTCCAGAAGGTACCCTGGTCTGCTATAGGTTTTACAAATACTTCCAGTAATTCCGTGTTGCTTGTATGCAACTATTGATATTTAGTAATTGCAAAGGCACCTGATTACACATTTAAAGGAGGAGTTAAGACAAAATATCTCTACAGCCCTCTTTCACCAAGGATCCAACATGGGACACTGAAATAAAATGGTTAAAAGCAACACAAAGAAACAGCACCAATGTTTAATGGCATTGCATCAATGTTGTACAAACAAAAACTTCACATGAAATCCTACGAATAGGGGCATGTGGTGGTTAAGACGGATGCCATATAACCTGGGACCTGTCATACCCGCCCCTCTCTCTCCCCCTGTTTCCCGTCAGCGCCTTTGATTTACACAAACTTCAAAATACAAATTGTAACTTTAACATCTCGATTCATTTCACTTTTAATAATCAAGCTTAAAAGTGTGTGTGTGGCCTCGAGAACAGTGAGCCTGGATTTACCTTTGATGGCTGATGCGTAGTCACAGTGTGGACACTGGAACGGTTTCTCCTGGGTGTGTGTCCTGAGGTGGGCCACCAGCGAGTGTCTGAATTTAAAGATCTTATTACAGAACTCACAGGCAAAGATCTTCAACTGGCTCTGTAGTAAACTGGGAGACAGAGAGTATCAATATTACAATTACCAGCTGACCAATATATTGTAGTTACTATGGTGGCAGTAGAGATTGCTGTTAATGTTGCTAACAAAATAGACAAAATTCTTCGACTGACTTTAGGCTGCTCGGATAACAACATTAGCAATAAGGAAGCAAACTAAATAAACTTTTAACTACTCAAAAAAAAAAAAACAGGAAAAACAAAGTCAGACATATCTTTTCTGTTAGATTGTTACATTAGAAGCAGATTTAGTTACAGTAGGGTGTAGCCTGTAGTTTATAAAGAAGCATTTGGCTACACTTAACCGCCACACTTAACCGCCAAAGCTACAACTACTATAAAATAAATTCTATGTTAATACATTTTATAAAAATATTCATACAGTACTTGGTAGCATCTTGCTTGATAGAATATTCCTGGAAGCCTCTGCTGGCTGCTGCTGTTTTTGTTGTTGTTGTTGTTGTTGTTGTTGTTGTTGTGGAGGTCGGGTTAGAACTACGAGTAGAAAACAAAGGGATCAGACCACTGACAGCACAAACTAGCAGGACCTTTACAATATTATTTATGCATGCATTTGACAAACTAACTCCCGTTGTCAGATTGTCTGTATGAAGCGATCTGCTTATTACCATCAATTATGTATTACATTCAAAGAATTATAGAAGAGATATTATATTACCTCGGCACCTGATCTGTTTTAGGGTCACCCTCGCAGGCAGTGGCTCCACTTGCAAGGTCTTGACATGACTGACTCTGGAAGACTGCAGACTGCCCAGACAAATTCAATAAATAAACCCATATACTATTAGCACTCACAGATCAACTCAAATCAAATCAATATTAGATAATAACTAATACATGAAAAAAGACACACACACTTCAACATTGTATCACAGAACCATCTCATTTAAAACTCCGTTGAAATGCTAACATGCTAAAACATTTTAGAAAGAATGTGTTTTTATTTTGCATTTGAGCCCACATCATTTTTTTTTTAATAAAGATTATGTCTTTGGCAGAAATACGTTTCCATAGAAACTACTCACAAAAAGGTCTCTGCACTATCCTGAGTAACTGGGACACTGTTCCTGAAAAACGATGTAATTTTTCACTGTTGTGAGTACAACTAATGGAATTCTATACAGCGTTATTCTATTGGGATGGAGGCATAAATCTCAGAGATATCTCAAAACCTGGGCAAATAAACTCCAAGTTGTCTGCCAGACTAAGTACTACAAGAGGTAAGTGAGAAATACATTTTACAATTTCGGTGAATGTTTGTGTGTATTCCTGTGCTTACCTGAGGTTGAGCTTGGATGGCTGAATACTCTGTTTCTGCTGAATTGTCCTCTACTGGAACCATCGTAGAAACACCTGTTGAATGAAAGGTTAACACATCTTACTTATTCAATTCAATTTGATTCAAATAACCCAAATTGTCCCAGACGAGGAATTAAAAGGCACAAAGAGTAGCACATAAAAGGACAATTCACAGATACGGTACAACTATGAATGAATAGATAAATTAATAAATAATAATGCATTGCGTAATGCTGTGCATTCTAAAGTGCTAAAGATCATAAAGTCATTACAACCATAATTAACAAGGTGCTGTGGTGCAGTTCTTCATTTTGAATCAGGGGTGTGGTTGGGCTAGTGGTCATAAATATTTCTTCTACAGCAGTCGATGTTAGCCAAAATGTGAATGCTAGCACACACAAAAAAAAAAAACACTCCTTAGGACAAACCTGGGAGTGTTTTATCTTCTGTCAGAACAACACTGATGACCGACTTTTTGTTTCCCGTTGCTAGGCCTCCTTCTTTTGAGGTGCGGCTTCGGTTGGTTCTCGGGGGTCTGAAGCTGCCCACGTCTACACGCAGGGAAGAAGAAAAGGTCAAACTGCTAAGATCATTAATCTTTCACATTTCATCACAAATTACCCTAGAACATGTCAAGAGAAGAGAAAGAATTTTTTTCACTCTCTGTGCGGTAAAATCATGGAACGAGCTTCCAGAAGAAGTTGTGCGTTCCCCTTCAGTTAATTCTTTTAAGAATAGGTTGGATGCATTTCGCCTGACAAAAGGTGTAATGTATAATTACAATAAATTACAATTAATTACAATAAAGCTTGTCAGTAATTTATGTAACTTCTTTATGAATTGTTAGAACATTTCAATCATGAAATTAATGTGTTTTATGAAAACATGTTAAAATCTGTATATATATATATATATATTTGTTTTGTGTTGCTTGAGTCTGGAATAGGGGATTTTATATCCTGTACCAGAATTTCTTTCAATAAATTTCAATAAATTGTGATATTAAAGCAGCAATTAGGTGTCCCTCTTGGTAAGAATTAATTTGAAGAAATCATGTCCTGAACTTAAACCTTATACCTTTTTCTCTCACGAGTCGTGGTCTCGCTGGGTTTTGTTGCATCTGGTTTGGATCTGTTCCCCGAGGATCCAAACTTCCAGAAGCCTCAACTCCTGGACCACCACAGATGCTCCCTGAAAATGATTATTATGTCTGTTAAATTGCCAAAACCTGTTTTATAGACCAAGGCAGAGGTATCTAATGATCTATAATTATTGGAAGGATAATTCCAAACATTCTCCTTCAGGTCTCCCCAAATTTGAATGCCTCTTTGGCACACATTCACTTTTCTATCGCGGATTTGTTTCACTCCTCACCGTTCTCCTCTTCTTCGTCCTCGTCAACTTCCGCTTCTCTCAGGCAGATGTGTTTAAGGATCTGTCGTCTGTTGCTGAACGAGCGATGGCAGTCTCTACATTCCAGCCCCAATATCCCGTCATTGCTTTCGGCTAGCAGAGGAAGAGTCAGTATGCCGAGTGCAGGAAACACAGTTTGTGTAGAATATTTACAGAAATCACTAACAAAAACAAGTTCACTTGAAAAAAATAAAACTCATGGCTTAAATGCCTACACAACAATGTAGTGACTTTTAAGAAAAGTTAGGTTACCAACCAGGCAAACACCAGTTGCCCAAAACCCTTTATACTGTAAAATTGGCTATAAACTTTAAGCAAGCATCTTCTCTCATGCAGAAGTTACTTACCATGTCTTCTGTATGAAAAAGAAAGAATTATGGGATACATATAATTGGCAACAACACTACCTTGTATTGAGCTACATTGTCTGTCTCCCTCCTCCTTATTGCCTTCTTCTTCTCTTTGAACGTTATCCTCCTGAGAAAGGGTAGAGTCGGCCATGCACTCTGTCAAATCTGTGCGTGTCTTCTTGGTAGAGCCTTTCGGTCGTCCTCGTTTTCGCTTCACTGGGCTCTCTGTTCGCCAACAACACAGCAGAACAGATAAGAAGATAACACAGTGTTTTTCCAATTAATAAATCCCACTAAGAGACCAAAACAAACCATTAGCTTATCCTACAAACACTTATTTTCTGTGTAGCAAAAGCCGTACTAATGTAGCTTATGCCTTGTGTCATAGAACTCCATTGTACAGCAATCTCCCAGACGCAATCAAAAACAGAGAAGAGTTACAGTGTTGCACTGACTGGCATATTCCTGTGTAGTATAATGTTTGTTTGTTCTTCATTCTTAATTAATTGTTCACATTTTTTATTTGCTTGGTATTGTAATTATCTTCTAATTAACTTTTACTTGATTATCAGTCCAAGAATATTAGTACAGTTGAGTACTGTATTGGACTCAAGCCCCTATCAAATACATTGTACAAATTCATCGTCCAATTCATCCCCAAATTAGTGAACGTAGTGATAATTATTATGCAATAGAAAGTGTGGTTTGTTTGTTTTTACATGATTTAATGACAGCAATGCTGGCAATGACACGCTAATCTGACCTGTCAGCGTCTCCACAGGCTCTCCTACAAGAGGCTGCAGAGCAATGATGATGTCATCAGGAGGCTCCTGCTGGGGGTGCAGCTGGGAGCAATGGGCCAGCAGCTGAGAGCGACTGGGAGAGAAGAGGTTGCACAGCCGACACATGAACACAGAACCAGCTGGGGAGACAAAGAGAATAAAAGGTAGCAGATCAAGAGGCAGTGAGAGGAGGAAAAAAAAACAGGAAAAAAGAGAGTGAGATAGATTAACATTATATGTCTGAGCAAATTTTGTTATTTGGAGTCATTATCCCCCATTTTCCAGCCTCCCCCCTTCACCCATCTGCAACATCTCATAGAAACTGGTCTTTCTTTATTATTTAATCTAGTGTCAAAGAGACATACGTATGAATGAAAACTGCTTTAACTAGTTTCACTATAGCACAATCCTAATCTGCATTATTCAAAGTAGTTTGTTTCTGTGGATGTCAATGTTAAAATTGTTAACATTGTTTCCCCCCCCCCTCCCCCCAATACTGTACATGCAACCGGAGTTAAAGGTAGGGAGAAAATAAGGGAAATAGAAGGGAAGGAGTGTGCCATACTTATATTACATATTTTCAACCGGTCATTTTGTTGATTTCATTCCACAATCCACATCTAACAGAGCATGCTGTTAAAATAATATACCCACAATTATATATACTATATAATATATTAATATATAATATTAAATATCAACAATTTATCAGCATTTCCTTTTCAAGTGGATGCAATTTACGTATTTGGATGTTAATTCATAGGATATGGCAATTGCTGAAACATCACAGCTTTAGTCTTTATACAAGACTAACATGAGGCGGTCCATCCACAGTTATCTTGAATATTGTTCAGTTTGTTAATGTTTTAACTCCTTGATATGTTTTTTGTTGTTTTTTGTGTGAAATTGACTATGTTCCTTATGAAATGAAGCAATGAAAATATGAGCTAGCGTATTATTGAGTGTTGATCCGTTGATACATTTCCTTTTTAAATAAGGTCGATAAGCTGTCTTTGTCCACACAATCTGATGCTGTATGAAAACCTTCATTATTAATCAGCCACATCATTGAGCTTCGGGGATAACGTTCACAGGACTGACACTTGTGCCTTCAGAAGCTGTCGACTGTTCTACAGACTACTTATACCGGTATCGCAGAACAAAAAGTCTGTAAATAATGTCCTCAGCGAGAATAAAAAATAAAACACTCTGAAAATTAGCACACTAACAAAACACGTTTGTTTATTTTGATTTGGCCCAAACCAACATGAAATCCCGACAAACATATTCGAGTTGAAGCTAACCCAAATTCTTACCCGTTTTTTGTCCATCCATTTCTCCAGCGTCTAAACAACAAAAGAATACTAATTTATCAAGTGATTTGAGGCAACATACGGCTAAATATAACCACTGAATTTGTATTTAAAGCCTAATTTTACATTACGCACAAAGAAATTTCTGTCGAATCTGCCCATGGATGAATCTGCCACACAATAGTATGCACACAAGTCCGTCCAATCAGCGGAAGTGGACCGGACACAGTGATACTGTAGCTGGCCTAGCAGCGCCCTTTGCGGCGGGAGGACTGTACTGCGGCTGAGAAGGGCGCTGCAGCAGTATTCTTTAAAGATTTTTTTTGCCAATGATTTCTTTTACATAACATCTTTAATATGTTGACCACTGTGTCAGCAGGCATCAACACTGTTGCCATATACTTGTAGTTGTTTAGTTGAAGTTGTGGGAGTAATACAGTATGTGTGAGTAATACTTGTTTTAACGTAACATTTATGGTGGTCACGTGGTGCAACAAATACAGACCATGTAAAAAAAATACAGGTTGTATATCAGGGTAATGGGACTGTAAAAAAAAAGTTGTTTTTTTAAATGGCTCTTTACAGGACAATGGCTAAATTATGGTTACAAATGTCTGATACAGTGAGCTGATAAGTACAGAGAAGAGTTTCTCTGATACTAACATTTATTCAACTAGAAAATCATTACAAATATAGAATTTTGTGGTAACCATGGAATTTTAAGAATACATTATAATTTTACAGGTCAAAATCAAAGTAATCATAAGATCAATAAATGATTTGGGAGTGTTGCCAAATTATTGTCATAAAAATAGAGCTAAAGAATAGACATGACACAGTTTAATATTGCAGATTACAGAAAGAATAGCTCCTATCAACATTTACCTTTAGTGTCTTCAAAACCTGGAGGGTACGGAGGGAGTCGCCCTATTGAAGTCTCTAGGTGACCTGAGTAGGCTGAAAGATCATTTAAGGCCTGACTTAACTTAAACTTAAAGTCCATTAGTATTGACAATAGTGTTTTATATTATACAGCTAGTAAAGCCGTAATAAACCCACTGATCATTCATTGCTGTTTTCCTCTGGCACATTTTCATTTATATTTATAAATATATATTTATAAATATTATATTTATATTTATAAATAAATATTATATTTATTCTCAGTTTTTTTAATTTTATAATGTCCATTGGAACGGAACTTCATAAGGATGCAAAACAGGGATCCTTATAGGCACAGTAAAATAGACAGAGGAATTAATTAACAACTATTAAAATATAGGGACAATGACAAAGCCTTTATTAACAGTGCAAAAATGTACAGAGATACAGACATTTACAGCATTTAGTTTTACATAAAAAAAAGTGTCAGCTCAGGTCAGTTCCAATTATTAACAATGACTAAAGACTGCAAAACACACACACACACACACACACACGCGTACACACACACACACACACTCACACGCGTACACACACACACACACACACACACACACACACACACACACACACACAATTTTACACCCTCTGCTCACATTTCTTTCTCACAAATTGTTGTTCAGGACATAAGATGATGAGGGGACTACAAGCAACCTACTACTGTAATACATAAAAGGTGCATGCTCTACCATGAAGCAGTTGGTTACATGCATCATTAAGAAACAATACAAATTAATGAGCAAACTCCAACCCACAAGAAAATCTGTATAAGATACTGTGACCTAGTTTAAATGATGCGCATTAATATTTATTCTAGGATTAGAGATCTAAATTTATCCATATATCATCATCATACAACTGAGATATTATGTCATGAACTGCTTATAATGTGAAAATTCCTCTCTGACAAAGAAACATAAAACATATGTGTAATACCTGCAATGGTTTCATTTTCTTTGCAAATGTTTGTAGTCAATGACTGTGAGGAGTGGTTTACCCTTACCTCTAGAATAAAAGTGATAAATAGAGATACTTCATTTAATATTATTTACAACTAGTTTACATCCCTCCGTCATTTTAGAATGTGTGTAATGCATTATAACTGTAGAATTATTAACATTTCCTTTTGTTTTAAATAATACATATGTACTTTTAAACTGGCTTGAAATCAGCTGCTGCTGACAAAGATGTTTACTTTTGTGGGTATCAGTAAACAGAGCAAAATATAATGCACACACTAATATGTAAACACATCATTTGAGCACGATGAAATTAGATTTAAACGGCAACTGTGACAAAACCAAATGAAGGCTTTATGTTTACCAAAATGCTTCATCTAGCATTTCAGAAGCTGATTTTGATACTGAATGGCAGAAAATGCTGCTTGAAAATGAGTTCTTTTATCTCCAGTTACACAGAGAACAGACATCAACAGGAATAATGTAAAAGATAGGGTCAACTTAAAGTATTGACCTAATTTACAGTAAAAACACTGAGCTGTTAACTCTCAGAAATACTGCATGCCATTTTATAGCATGAATATGGGGAAGTTTGAACATATTGAACACCTGTACAAAATAATGAAAATTCAATGGTATCTTTACAAAATATCTGGTATGATTTGACGTTTTGAGGGCCAATAGAACAGGTATATCATAATATAAAATTTCAATGTGATTCATGAACCTCAACACATTATCCCTAACCCAACTTTGTGTCTTTTCCATCTATATCTATACTATATATATCCCCTGAACAATTAGCTACAAAACTTATGTGATTTTCTCTTCCCTGCCATTATTTGCCATCTTTCTTCACTGTAATCTATATTGTGAAGCAAACCAATAAAATATTTTTTTCTTTAAAAGACAAGACATCACAAAGATGGGTTCTAATAAAACTGCTGTCAATTCCCAGGGTACACACGGGCCAAATGAAGCCTGTATATTTAGTGTTTGTGATAGTGACACAAGGCTGATATGGTTGTATTCCTGAGGCATTTTTTGAGGGATCATGGTATGCAGCAACATTTCGGCCTCAGTGTAAGTTTATGCTCACCCTACTTTGCTCCTTTGAGTTCCCTCACAAAAAACGATGTCACTTCCTGAACATGGTGTCAATGGAATTGAAGTTTCTTTATTTTAAAGTCGAGAAACTACAAACTAACACGGTGGAAAATTACTTCAGGCACACAGAGTGAATTATAAAAATGCGAGAAAAAAAAATAACTATAGTTTTTCCTAATATATAGCCTATCAGAGAGAGTTTAACATGGCTAACTAGTATTTTATTATTTTATGGCGTATAGGTCTTGTAGAAGAGGATAACGTTACACTGGGGACATGGTAAAATCGAGCACATGTACCATAAAAAAGGGCAGTAAAGTACAACATGTATTTTTAATGTGCATTATTCTGTGTTAATGTGATAAAGAAGACCTTTAGCTATAATTTAAGCCATTTTTTTAATAAAAATGTGACACATCTTAAAGGAAATATGAGGACAGGGCATATATTAAAATATTGCTGCATAACAGGAATGACCCGGGTACAAAATGTCTTTTGTGTTTTGTGTGTGTGTGTGTGTGTGTGTGTGTGTGTGTGTGTGTGTGTGTGTGTGTGTGTGTGTGTGTGTGTGTGTGTGTGTTCACATTGTGCAGCACTTGTTCTTGTGTGAATTAGAGTCTTTGAAGCGGAGTCTCTGCTTGGATCGATATTTCTCCAGGTAGGTTAGCTGTTTACTGTTGATGGCTCCACGACGCTTCCTGAAATACACACAAAGACAAAATATGTTAAAAAAAGACAAATAACGTATGATGGAAGGTATAACCCTTCCTGATTACCCTAATTCTTCAAATGGCTCTACCGCGTGCGTTGCTGTCTGCCTAATTGTCTTCTTTGATATCACCACCAGATGGCACCAAAGAAAAATAATTACAATTTCTACATGGAGTGTATAACTAGTAGTGAATAAATTGTGTGTGTGTGGTAAGATGTATTCTTAAACTATGTTAAATATTTTACATATTACACAAAGCTTTTTTTGTGTATATCAAAAACCAGTGCTCTTACACCATGATATTTGTTATTTCTGCATGATGAGGATGTAGTTTATAAGTGTACTCACTGTCTGATAAGTTGAATAGCATCTTCATACTTCATCCCACTCTCTATCAGAGCCAGAGCAACCAGTACAGGGGCCCTGTATGCATGCATAAACACACACAGAGTCATGTGTATTCCAGCCATTTTTGTGACACATCTTAAAGGAAATATGAGGACAGGGCATAAATGAAAATATTGCTGCATAACAGGAATGACCCGGGTACAAAATGTCTTTTGTGTGTGTGTGTGTATATGTGTGTGTGTGTGTGTGTGTGTGTGTGTGTGTGTGTGTGTGTGTGTGTGTGTATTAGTGTTTGCTGTGTGTGCACATAGTGTTCAACACATATAAGCGAGAGACCAATGCCACTAAAACTACAAAAGGCATCTGATCATATCATCCGATTATGTTGCTGTGTACAGCATAATCATATGCGTGCAAACAATAACTATGGTGTGACTGTAATCCAACCGGTCTGACCTAGTTTTATAGCAGAAACATGAAACATTCTCCATGTTAATCCCTGCTGTGCATAGGTGGTGAGTCTCCCTCTCTTGGATTCAGTTAAGACACAATCTGTGTAAAGTAAAGTTTTTGTTTGTTTGTTTGGTGTGTCTCTCACCTCCCCAGCCCAGCCACACAGTGAACAGCCACACAGCATCCTGGATCCTCCTGAAACTTCTTCTTCAGTAGACTCAACCAATCATCAACCAGTTTACTGGGGGGCGGGGCTCCATCATCAAACGGCCAATCCTGAAGAAAAAAAGCAGTTACAAGCAAACAGTGACAGTACTACTGGCACTGTGTGTGTGTGTGTGTGTGTGTGTGTGTGTGTGTGTGTGTGTGTGTGTGTGTGTGTGTGTGTGTGTGTGCTTACCACTACAGTAATGCCGTCTTTCTCCAACGGTGTTTTATCATAGGTAATATCACAGACTCTAACTACTGTGGTGGCACCAAAGCGCTTTAGGTCCTGAATGGGACAACAGTGGTAGGAGACCATTTTCACAACTTAGCCAAAACACAAGTTGATCAATTCAATTCAGTTAAAGTGTCATGTCATCAGCAAGGGAAACAACACATGCAGTTTATACATGATAAATGTGTATTTATGTGTTTTATTAACGTTTATTTACAGTAAAGCTTTTCAGTGGACTGAAGGGGGTCTGTTATCACACACACATTTCTTACCTCTATGAAGGAGCTGAGTGTGCTGTCTGTGGGGTTGTGTGTGATCAGGAATCTCATGTTTTTGTGGCACAGTTCCACTGGAGCTGGACGGTTCATGGTGACCAGCGTGACCTTTGATATCCCAGGAGGACCTCAGACCTTTTATGTCAGGGAGAATTGTACTGCATATAACTAAAAATTGAACATGGCGTCAAATATTTGAACCAAATTTCAGGCACATTTTTATGTCCCGAAGACATTTGCATATAAAACACAAAAAATGGCACCACATGAAGTTATGGAAAATGTCATCTTTGAGTCATCTCATCTCCGCATGTGTTTTAGTGATTACAACACATGCGGTTTTCTAGATTTGTCTCATTCATTTCCCATTAAGTATCACTACTGTTTCTTTGACACCAATATGCCTTTTTAACTGAAGACATTTTGAAAAGAAATGAAAAGCACAGGTGTAAATGATGAAATAAATGATGGTGGATTCAGTTTCAGGGTCCTATTATTGTTCATGCTGGCTCACTGTGACACTGTCACACTGGCTTACTGGGACACTTGAATAGAACAGAGCCATCGCTGTTATAATTAGTACCACATGTGCTTTTCCTACTATGACATGACAAAATGTCTGCTGTGAAGAAAAAAAAAAGGTCAATTCAGCATACCATGCCCACACACCACAAGCTTCACCCCTCCAGGGTGCATTACTGCAACTTTTTTTTTTAAACGCAACCTATCCTGTTACAAACTTAAGACATCTCAAGATTATCAAAAGGTCAAGGTCACATTTTAAGGTCCTTTTCTTTAATGCAATATAATATATGCACATCTACTGTAGTAAAGGGACACCATTATTCAAAGAGGAATGTAATACTGCAGTTCAAGGCCCTACAACTCCACCGGTTTGGTTTGCTTGACCTCATCTCAAGCAGACTGCACTTGCTTGACATCTGCCTCAGGCTTTGGTCTCGCCTGTTAAGGTGGGACATCTCACACCACTATTTATTGCTACATCGAGTTTCAACCTCAAATAATTCCCATCATAGCTCTGCCCAACTTAAACCTGGTTTAATCAGCCAGAACATTTCATTGCATTTTGGCCTTTAATTGATGGACATGAATTGAGGACAGTTCAGGGGCGATTCTAGGAACAGACCTTTAGGGGAGCTCAGCCCCTAATGAGAATGTGACACGGATACAGTGCCTTGCAAAATTGATAACCCCCCCTGCTAAATCAGTAATTTCATTAGCCGATAATCTCTGAGCTAGCTACTGAACAACAACGTCAGCTAAAGTTTTTTTGACACTATTAACACTATGATGGAACTAAACCTGACACTCAGGCACTCAGGTCACAGTAATAACGACCAATTTGACAAAATGTTCTAACATTCAGCAATTTTAGTTGCTTACGTTTCAATTTGGGTTCTAATCTGCACTATGAAATGACCAACTTCTTCTCTGGGGACTATCAACGTTAAACGTTGATAGTCCCCAGAGTTCTCCTGCTTTCTCTCTGACAGATTAGATAGAGACTCAGCCAAAGGCGGGAGTCTGGCACAACTACAAGGAAATTCTTTTTATTAGGAATAACCCCTTGAGATGTAGCATCTCGTTTTCGAGGGGGTCCTTAAAGGCAAACATATACAATACAGTCACAATTAGACAAAACAGTTAACAAAACAACTTGAGGAGACTACGTTTCTGTTAACCCTTTCCTTGACTGGGTTACAGGTGTGTAGCATCGGCGACAGCAACACAGGATTAAACCTGTTTAAAGACCTTTGAATCTGTAATTGTCTGTCCTCTGTCACTAACAGACAAGTTCGCAAACTCTTACTTGAAGCACTAAAATGAATTAAAAAAAAACATTGTTTTAATTATTACAATTTTAAGGGGGGCTGAGATAAAATTTAGGGGGGTTTGAGCCCCCATAAAAAGGGTGTAAAATCGCCAATGGGACAATTGTAGACAGGAAACGGGGGAGAGAGAGGGGGAAGACATGCAAGCAAATGGCCGCAGGTCGGTATCGAAGTCTGGGCCACTGCGGTAAGGATTGAGCCCTGGTACATGGGGCGCACGCTCTACCAGGTGAGCTTCCAGGGCGCCCCGATAAGGGCACATCTAATATCAAAATGCATGTATACTACATTCAACACAGTATTATTGAGTTGTATACTGGATGTAAAAAAAAAAAAAATTATTATAACTGTTAATGGATCATTTATTTCAAGTTTCTCTTGTGCAATGGCATTGATCTTGCTCACATTTCGAATATGACAACAGGGATATGAGTGTATTTTAGGATGGAATTTTTATTTTAATCAATCTAGTTCAGGGATGCCTTACATTCCATACAGACACTATTTTAGTCAAAGTAAAGTACTATTTGGGTGATCAGGCTAGTAAAGAAATGGATAAACTAAGCCAGTGATGACTAGGCACAAATGCGTGACTGAAGGAACTTGTGTATTGCGCATTCATAAATCTGTATAGCAGGCAGTACAGGAATTTTGCAGCAACAGGTTTACACTTCCCAAGAACACAGGAGAGGCATATCTGCCAAAAGAATTCTTGTAAATAAAACTTACAACCATGGAAATTAGCCAAAAGCTGATTAAGCTCACACTGACCAAACTTAAAAATCTATCACAGAATAATATAATCATGCCAGAACAAATCAGTAATGTGCAAGAGGTGTTGGTGCATCACTATTTACCTTTAGCTCCAGCTGTAGCAGGTAGCTGCTGTGTCTTCAACTTATATCAGGTCTCCAGGTAACTCTGGACTTCCTGTCTTTTGCTGAACTTCCTGTTGGAGACTGTTTATTTGTTCCCAATTCTGAGGTCCTGTTGTCTTGAGAACAGTTTCACTCCATCAGTTGACTGTATCCTATAGTCCAGGAAGCTACAGTGTGTCAGCTCTCTCTGTGTCCGTCTCTTTGTTTTTATCTCTTTGATCTGCTTTAGTCCTTCTCTCTTTGTCTCTTAGTTCTTTAGCTCTCTCTGTCCTTCTCTCTCCAGTTAGCTTCCAGTGACGAGGTTCCACGTCTTACCCCATGAGCTGGCTGGTTTTAGAGGGCAAGGGCCAATGGTCTTTCAGGTATCAGGGCCGCAGGACTGCATGGTTGCAGCTTCATTCCAGATAGACTCTAAATGTGTTGTGCGTGGCAGTAGTCACCACTCCGCCGCACAAACTCCATCAACCAGCAGTTCTAAAGTACAAAAGATACAAACAAAATGTAACTTTTTAAATGATCAACTTTCAGAAAAACAGTAATGAAAATTGGTACAAATAAAATGTCAATAATCCAGCATTTGTTCCAATGTTCCAAACATAGTATATACTATATATACCCATACTGTTTGGCAAAATCTACTAATGACAGCCTAAATCAGTAATGTGAAGGCCAACAGGAGGGCAGATGATTGGCTGATGTACAGTATATAGATAAACACACAAACACACACATGAACATGTGTATATATTCAGATTTTAATGTTTTGCCATTGAACCCACTTAACAAAATTATAGCATTAGTTTCAAATATTAAATCAAATTGACAAACACTGCGGCATGCAAACATAGTCACTAGTGAACCTGAGAAAGTGGTTGGTGCTTGTAATTTTAAAATAACCCACCAAAGATTGCCAAATAGCAAGAACAGCTAGCTTATGCATACAGTATATTCAAGACTGCTGATATTTGCAAGTAAGTCCTGATTCTCCCTTCTTTAAGAAGTCAGTTGTGTGCATACATATACACAAGCAGACACACACAATGAGTCAACTATCACTGTATGCAGTTACTGAACAATGTACAAAAGTGGTCCTATATTTGCATGGAATAGACAAGTAAGCACAGAAACAGATGACAGATGCAGCATGAGCTAGAAAATCTAATACATGATGTGGCTCACAAAATATGGAAAATGTTATTAGATTAGCCTGCACAATGTCAACCAAATTAAATTTGGTGTGGAAAAAAAGAGAAACCCAGTGTCCTACGTAATGTATCCTAAGAGGATTGTAGTGTAAGTGTAGAAGAGTAGTAGCTGTAGTTCCTCAGCCTTTGGGACAAAAGACCACACATTGTAGTACAAACTGTAAAACAAATAAAAAGGAAGGTTAGCTCACTTGCTACTTCAAGTAGTCCTCCTACTAGGGTGAGAATGATCTCAGATCAGTACTTCTTGAAAAGTGCAACAACAGCTTTGGCATATTTTGTGCATACAAACAGTTGCTGTTGATCAGATACATATCTGCACGTCTATGAGATGTTTAAATTATATTTTAACAGTGTGTCTTAGATGTGTGTTTAACACAGCTTGATCCTCTTTATTCTCTGAAGTAAAAGACATTGGGCTGAACTCCAGCTATGTAATGTGCCTTATTATTGGTTCAGTATATTTGTAGAAAGTTCTCGTCTGCCGCATTCTGTCCAGCTAAATATTACATAAATTAGTGAAAGGATACTGGGAAACTGCTTGGAAATTATAATGCAGTTTCTTCAAAAGTCAACAAGTTTAATATTCTGCTTAGCAACAATAATAAAAAAAAGATGACAGAAACCTGTCTGATAAACCTATTAAAGTTTTACATAGTTAGGCATACATAAAAGTATGGGACTAAACATGATAAGTGTTTTACCCAAAGCAGGAATAGAAAAACAAATGCTGATCACGTTATGGAGGACGGGCAGAGTGAGTGAAGGAAACATAAAGGAAGGTGGTCAAAGACGTTACCAAACCAAACATTCAGACAAACAACAAGGGAAAGTCCAGAGGTACTCTGGGTAATCCGTCTTCACCTTCTCATCTCAGCTAACAATTCACATGCGCACACACACACACACACACACACACACACACACACACACACACACACACACACACACACACACACACTCTTCATAATCACATGCCGACTTACTCACTAACTCTCCCAGAAGAGTGCCGTCTATTTCAGGTTGTTGACTATCTATGATTAGGAATTTATCCTTTGTTACCACAGTTACCACTAATCAGGATAGAGGTCAATCCCATCCAGTCAATTCAAAGTCTAGAATGAACATTAATTCTGAGGTTTTATGAGATGCCATTTGTGTTTTTACAGCCTCATGTAACACAAGCACAACAACAATTTAACTCCATGAGACACACAGGATAAAAACAAATGTGTATCACACAAAGCAACATGACATAAGGCACTGTCACAGACGTGACAAAGCAGTAAATTCACTGAAACCGGGAGACACAACTGAGTGACTTAAATAAAAACATCATAAGAAAGCATAAAGAAGCATGAGGGAAATGGCTAGACGGTAGCAGTAATTCCAATTAAAACTGCAAGGCGAATCTTCCCTGTTACCTTAGAGCGCAGTTTGTAAAAACAGGTGCATCCCCAGTTGATCATCTGGCTGCCTGGCTTCCCTGTCACGGGCTGGGTCAGGACCCAAAGAAGTTAAAAATGGATCTCAATGTTATTTTAGAACTGCGTTAGGTAGCCAAACCTTTCTAAAGTGCGTGCAAATGTGAGGCAGAATGAAACACAGTAAGCTTGTAGGTTAGTAGTAATGAGTCTATATCCTTGACGTTCCACTTCCGGGATTGCTCTGTTGCCGACAGAAATTCCGCCGGATTTCACTCATTTAGGCCGGATATCCGTTGTATTGGGCTTCGTTTGTGTTGGCATTTTAAACTCTCATTTTTCTCCCATCCTGGAATGCTGTGTGGACTAGCCAGACCCTCCTCCGCAGGGCTGTGGAGGAGGGTCTGGCAAAGCGAGACTAGTTGTAATGACACCAACAAGGCAGGTTAGTAGTAGCCTGAAATAGGATCAATCCTGTTACAGCACATTCATCTCTGCTGCCTTCAGTTAACAATTACTGAGGAGGATTTCTGCAGCAGCTCCAAGTCAACTTGAAAAAAAAAAAAAAGAAGATGTGCTAAATTTCTAAATTTTGGCTGTTTTTAAAACAGTACAGCCTTCCCTCTTACCTCAGTGGTCAGCTTGGCTGCTGAACATGAAAATTCACAAACCACAAGTAAGTCCTGCAAAAGCAACAGCCCTAAAACAGTGTGAGTGCTGACACACAAATAGCTGACTGGCTGTTATAGTAAACCCCTGTAGACACTGAATACCTGCAGCTGTATTTATAGCTGTATCTATACCAGCAGCTGATTCTTCAAATCATTGTGGAAGTAACAGTCTGCAATTCTAGTACACCCATGTCTTGCCACTGACAGCCTATTCCAGCAAAGAAGTGTGATTATAACTTAATTAGTATCTCTAACTGTGGAAATGAATGTCGATGTAAATTCTCCACCATTGTATCTACATTCGTTATTCGTCACATGAAGTTGTTGTTCCTAAAAGTTACAAAACTTGCTGTGGCTGTGTGACACCTCCAGAAACCTTTCCCAAATACTATTAATTATGACAATAGCAACAAAACAAATACAACACTACACATTGTCCTTACCTGCTATTCAATGTAATTTCCAACAACAGAAATAACAGCACTTCTTCTGCCTCTTTGCCAAAGCAAAGTCCACCTGCTTTTTCTGCCTCTAGAAGCTGAGCTGTCTGGTAGTCAACCAGCAGAAAATGGCATATTCATGCATCAACCTGCTGCTCCACAATAACACTGACCTATCCACCTCTCCTTGTACCTCTTGGCCTCTCAGTATCCGCTGTGATGTCTGTACTGTACGTGCCAGTTTGTAGCTGTAGCAGTGCAGAGTGCTTGGCTGAGGATCTGCTGTGAGCTGGTCTAATCAGGCTGAGCAGCCATCTGACCCTGACAGCCCTGTCACTACCAGAACACTCTACAGTTAATGCTCTTAGAGGGAGAGGAGAAGAGCCTTACTCCCTCCTCCTCCTCCTACTCCCCCTCCTCTTCTTCCTCCCCTTCATCCACTTGACTCCTTTCTCCCTCCACTCTTCCAGGGTAAAGAAGAGGTGCTGTGCCCCCTTCCTCTCCTCAGCCTTCCTATAGGCTGATGATTACAAGGTTCAGTCAAGGAAGTCTGTGGTCTCACATATAGTACAG
Source organism: Sander vitreus (assembly GCF_031162955.1). Taxonomy (NCBI): domain Eukaryota; kingdom Metazoa; phylum Chordata; class Actinopteri; order Perciformes; family Percidae; genus Sander; species Sander vitreus. Next base: position 19,151,126 of record NC_135860.1, on the reverse strand, counting down.
TGCACAGTAACAATATAAATACAGATTGGTGTTTTCAGTTCCTCTTTCTCTCAAATATAACAAAAAATATTGTGAAATTTTAGGTCCAACAAGTAGTTTCTGCCATGACACAACTGTCTAGACCTTGTCTTGTTTTCCTCTCCTCCCTCTCTCCCCACTTTTCCTCCCTGTACCAACTAAAAATAGACGGTTCTTTGAGCTACCAGCTAGATTGGACAAGTCAAACCTTTGAGTCCCAGTTCATGGAATTAACTTTCTCCTTAACTCACAATAGTCTCAAGTTTGTTTGTGTTCCTACAGCCAAACTGATGTGTGTTGTTGCCACACTGCATCACTCACTATGTTTGTCCAAAAATATAATAAAAAGGGTGAACATTTTCTGAACCAACAATCATTGAGGCAGGCTTCCAAGAAATCCATGTAGCTTTGTGTTTTTTGAGTTTTAAGGATACATTTTATCCGATTTGTTTAGAAAGTTATGGTGAGGATGTGTGAGTACAGAGAGTCACAAGGCAGTCATACGTACATACTTCTTAAAGAAGAACAGGCTGGGGCCTCACCTCACTATCAATCACTTTGAGTAGATGTTGCCATGACTGTTTACCCACGTATGGAGCTTTAGAAAAACACCTCTTACTAGCTAAAATTAGCTGAAGCACTACTTGAACGCTTTCCAGTTTATCACGTTCAACTTTGAATGTTCAGGATCACACCTGCTGCTTATTATATTCTGTGTGTATTTGTGCTCTCAAAACTGGAGTTGTGTTTGTTGCATGCATTATGGTGACAAGGATTTCAGCTACTGTATCATGGCTTAGGGTTACCTCACTGTTATATTTTTTTTGTTCCGGCTAATCAGTAACCACTTTTGGTTATTAGCGGGTTCCAAACACAATGTGACAGTTAGACAGATAAAGACCTTCAGAGAGATGGAAAATAAGAGGCAACTACTTTGCCTTGATGCCCTTTAATTAGGACTTTGACTGCTAAAACATGTAAACATAGAATAGAGGTGATTATGGCTTGTTCACACTGTACAGTACGTGTCTTTACATCTTTTAAAGCACAGGTGTCATCAGTGTGTGTGTGTGTGTGTAAACACAGTCAAGAGAGACAGGAACATGGTGGGAGAGAGAGGAACATTGCATGCAACAAAAGGTTGACCATCTGTTTTGATACGACAAACAGCAGTGCACTGGCCTAAACAGGGTATCTGCAATGGCTTCTGGAAATGTGAGCCTGCACCCTGTAGGTCAACTCTCTGCTGGCAGTCTTGTGCTTTCGACGGAGTCTAAAGTACACTTCGGGGCCCGGCTGTGGCGCCATGAAAAGCATTGGGCTGACCTGCAAAGACTTTAGAATCCCCTTACCACAGCTACAAGGAAATGTCAAGGAAGTGTTCAGGCCTTATTTTTATTAACCAAACTGCTGATGGTGACTATCATGGTAATTATGAATCATCATGCTCAGACTCGCCTGTCAGAGTCGGACTGAAGCAGCAACTATGAATAGAGATAATTTATTACCTTGTTTTCTCATATCAAAACTTTCAGAGTAATCATGACATCCATGAAAGCAAGGCTAAATGATAGGACAATGGCACTTTAAGGCCCGCCATACGTATTCTTCTTATCATGTCAAAATGTGTCGGTATTTGTGAAAGTGAATCTTTTTATTAAAAAAATGAAATATTGTGAAATTGCTGATAGCAGAACTAGTGCTGCTGCCAAAGTTTGAGAGGTTTGCTGGAGAATGCATACATAAATAGATCTAACACTACGAACATACAGTACACACCCCATTGATTTGCACATTGTGCGTTTGTTAATTCTTCCACATATGTTAAGTAAAGTTCTGTTTAACTGTTGTTTAACTAGATTCTTCTTGGAAAGCTATTACGTCATGTTTGGTGCTATTTAAACCTCCTATTGCCTTTAGAGAAGCGCTCTAATCTGGCTCAGTAGCTTCTTGTCTCACTCTATTGCATTTGTGTGTGATGAATACAAACATAGCTGTGTCATTCTCTCCTAATGAATGACTGAAATGGGAACACAGGCAAGCTTACCATTTACACTCATTTATCATGTTGATATATACAATTACATAGTACATTCTCTCCCCTTGACTAGTTTGTAATTCTGTCCCTCAGGCACACTAGTCATGCAGCAGTGTGAAATACTTAGTAATCCCCAGAGCAACTAAAAAGAAACTGGATATGAAAAGGAAGCATGGTTTTTCCCAACAGTTTTCTTACAGTATCGTACAGTATACTGTAAGCTGACATTTCCTGTTTCACACACAACAAGTATTTTAATGGTATCTAAATAGCACACAATCACACAATGTCTAATTTCACTTTAACCCTAATGTTTAGGGTTTGTGACGTCGCAGCAGGTGCTTTGCTGCTGGAAAACCGAGCCCCTGATTGGCCAGGAGTGGATGGTGGAGAAGCAGCAGTATGCTGTGTGGGATCAAGTGATATTTCAGGGGCTTCCTGTTTTGAGCCATACTAATATTTTGAAGTGACTGCAGTAAACTTGCTTGCAGTTTTGGAAGGATCTTTGATTTGTTGCAAAGTTGTTTCATCTATATAATGCGATACAGGACCATTTCACAAAATGCAATATAAAACTGTGCAAAGAGATACTGTATATGACAACTTGTATGAACAATGCATTGCAGTGGTTCCCAACCTATGGGCCAGAAGGTTGCAAAATAAATCTGAAGGGTCGCAGGCAGATTTAAAAAAAGAAATTGTTCCACCCAAATTTATATTTATGCATATCAAACATTTCTTAAATCTGTGCTTTTTTACTTTATTAACATAGTTCTACCTTTTCAGGCATCTAAAACAATAATCAACCTCTGACGAGATTTAATGGATCTTTATTTCACTTTCAAAAACAGTTTCAGGTCTTACAAGTAACTCCACAGCAAAACACTGTACCTAAATCTCTTTTTTTCGAGATTCTGTACCCTTAGCTAATCATGCTATACAAGGAATAGTGGAAAGGGCCTGTGTCTTTGCACATAAACACGCACATACCCTCAGAAACATGCTTACAGGAGAACGCATATAGGCTACATACTGACACACACACACACACACACACACACACACACACAACAAACACACACATAAGCACACCGTCAAGCATGTGGCAAGCAGCAGCAGCTGCTGTGTGTATAATTAGAGTGTTTTGAAAGCTGAGAGTTGGACAGCAGGACCTTCACCTGCAGACTTAGAAGAGTTACCATGACAACCAGCTGTCAACAAGACAATACAACTGCAACTGTGCCCGCTACAGTATACTGTATATGCATATGTAAGCCAGGTGACCTAAACATCATGAAGAAATAAAGTAAAGAAAGTGTGGGATACATGGTCTCATGCATCCTGTTGATACATAAGCAATAAATAAGAATCGTTCTCACCCACAACACAGAGTGTCCATAACACATGTGCAGCAGGTTATAGAGAAGGTTGCATATCAATACTCTTAAGTCAAGGATCACTTCACCATATGCTGAGATTTCTGGCTTTCCAAACTTACTTTCCATCTCACTGTCCATCCCTTCTGTTTTGGAATGGAAACCCCCATACGGGATTTAAAAAGCTCCAAGTGACTTCCTTAAATATTAAAACATATATTGAATATATTTAACGCCAGATTATATTTTTAAATTTAAGCTATGCGGAAGTACAAAGCGCCAAGTACAAAGTTATTTTAATATTAGGCAACAGTCATTTCAAAAACATTTGTCAGGTGAAAAGCAGTGCATTGAAATTCTGAGCTTTAGCACGCTGCATCCAGAAAGTCAACATCTCCATCTGGTGGAATCAATACAAAGGTGCAGACTGTGCTGCTACAAGCTCAGGTGACCGTGGAAGCTGACACAAATATTGCTTTCTTACAAAGGTCTGTTGATTGATTGTCAATAGCCAATAAAACAGTATCTTTAAAGGGAAAGGAATTTTCTTTTTCTGAACACTCACCGGTGCCACAAGACATTCCTCTGTACAAAAGAAAAACATACAGACAACCAGAGCTGACCACAGAGGATGTATTCTAAATTGATTCTATGGATAATTCAAGTTAAAAGTATAACAATAATAATACAGTAAAAAAAATCCATATATACCTTCACAGTAGAAAAAGTAAGTCGAGAAATAATAGAAGTAGAAAATAAATAAATAGGAAAAGAAAAAATTAATTAATGAATTGATTCATTCATTCATTCATTTGTAAAATGTAGAGATACAAAGGGGTGCCACACTGTAAAATCTACTGCCTGTTCCCCAGGAACTAGATCCATACAGGACATAATGTCTCTGATCCAGTGTGAGTGGGAGGGAGGAGCAGAGTCCTTCCACTTACTGTAAGTAAGATAGCTCGTCAGCCAGTAAAGCAGTACGTTTGTAAAAGCCTTTCAGCAAATCTGTTTGTTTTTTTTTTCAACAAAAAAGTTTGGGTCTATGCCAAAAATAGTAGTCAAAGGATTTGGCTCAGTTTGGTTGTGAAAGGGTTTCTGAAATAATTTAAAAGACTGATGTCCAAAACTTAACTAAAAGAAGATATGGCCAAGTAGGCCTACATGTGAAGGAGTAAAGCAGCTGCACTTTTCCATTTATCACATGTCCTGTAAAGTAAAACAAAAAGTAAACTAGTAAAAGTAAAGTAACTTCTTAGATTAGTTGCAGCTTCAAATGGCTCATTTAAAGCTGTGAGGTTTGTAAAATTTATTTTCAGTACTAATTTGACTATAATGACCAATGCTGCACTACTTTGCTTAAAGACAGCAGAGGTTTTGGGGTGATATCTGATGTAGGCTTAAAGGTCCAGTGTGTAACGTGTTTAGTTGTTCATTATCAAAATCTGTGTTGCCTGTTCACAAACTTGTCCTTTTTCATGAATATTTACCACCACCATTAATTCCAAGTATTCCTTTTGGCTTGAAATTTTACATTTGCATTCGCATGAACTGGGGTGGACACTCCATATTCATGCGCCATCTTGAAATACATTAGTCGGTAAGGGACATACAGGACATACTGCTCAGCCTTTTCTTGTTTGTTGTTTCAGGCAGTAATACAGTGACAATAGGTTTGTTTCACATATAAGACATTTTGACATGTCACAGCAGGGATATCACAGGTTTAATGATGGCTGAATTCCATTTAGCTGCTACAGTTTTAGGATTCTGGCATTGTTCATGCTGTCACACTGTCACAGCCTATTGGGACACGTGAATAGAACACAACCATTGTTAGTGTTATTAGTAACACCTGTGCTTTTCCTACAATGACAAGCCAAAATGCTGGCCGTAAAGAAAGCCTGTGACTTTATTTTTTCCTGAAGACACCATTCAAAAATCCCGACACAGGCTCACATGACCTAGCCATAGCATTTTTCAAGTAATACAATCTCTTTTTCATTTTTTATCACTTTATTCTTTTTTGGAACTAGTGTACTAGTAACTTTTTTTTTTTTTTAGTCAGTTGTTTGATCCCTAAATGCTTTCCATTGAATTAGGGATGACTTCAGTATTTAGTTCATAATATGACTAGATTTAGTAGCATCTAGCCACTAAATACTATTATGGCTATAGGCCCTCTCTAGAGCCAGTGTTTGGTTTGTCTGTTCTGGGCTACTGTAGAAAATAAAAACATAGTTATGATTAGTATATTCCATTTTGCCAGTAGATCTCCTAAATCCTTCACACTTTTGCAGCCATGTTGTATCAAGTAACCATTTGTTACATAATGTTGAAAATTCTTTAATAGCACTTTACTCTGTTGCCAATTGAACAAGGTCAATGTCTGTGGTTGATTATGTTTCTTATGGTTTTATCTGTTGCACAAGACTTAATGTCCTGTTTGATCAAATGCCAGCGTGTCTTCAGTCAAACAGCAGGTGTGACCTTAATTGAGCTGGCAGAAATTCTACCTGCAGACAGACTCAATACGCATTTAGAGCTATAGGATGTAAACGTGTTGTCATATTAGATAATTATAACCAACAGGGTGCTTTAATTTTAATAGTGACACTAGTCACTCAAAACCTCAAACACACTATTATGCAAAAAAAAGGCAGGTTAATGTTGTTAACATGGTCAAATCTGACACATCAATCAGTTGAAATGATCACAACACATGCCCCAAAATATGGGACTAATGCGGTCACTGGTGAAATAGGCTAGCAAAAAGAAACGATAAAAAAAACACGCACATCTCCGTGCCCAATAGGATGGGTGGTGTATCAAAGACATTAAAACAAAAAGAGCCACATACATCAAGTAGCTCCCGTTAGAATCATTTTAATGCTGTGTAATGTTTCAAGCACCAGGTTCTTCCTTCCTCAGACTTCTTTGAAATAGGCTAGCATGCCAAAGCTTAGTCAGGGTTAGTATGATGTTAAAATGGCTTCCGGCTGACGTGAGGCTGAGTAAGACCCATCTGCTGCTCTCTGCTTATCAGCCACCACTAAATGGATTAAACCTGCTGCACACACAGTTCTTATCTAGCTGTGTTTACGTGTGTTCAAGCAAGTTGTGGTGTTATGGCCTTAAGAAGGTGCACACAGCACAGTCTGCTGTGTTTCCGCTCAGTCATGTCACATGTCTTAATATATCATATGGAATCTAGGGAATATCCTGTATGTGACAATAATTGTTGTATATGAAGCGTCTGCTGCACGCTGATAGTCGCTGACACAATGTTAAAGATACATCACTGAGGGGATAGCACTTCATTTACCCACCCTGATTTTCTGCAGCTAATCCCAAAACCTTTGACCTGTTGCCATCATGAGGGAAACGCCAGTTCATTTAAGAGCACTTACATTCCCTTGGACAAAAAAAACAAAAAGAAGCAGCTTTTAAATTTAACGCAGCAATGGCAAATGTAACTACATGGCTTAAACATTCTCACCTCTGTCTAAATGTAAAGAAAACTGTCTGCATGTTTTTTACAAAGACACACTCCTCATCTGACTGTGATCACAAAGTCTATGTGTCTGGTGATAATATTCAAGTTGTCTATCATGTCAATTTTTTTTTGGGGCCTTTTCACCTTTATTTTGATAGGACAGCTAGGTGAGAAAGGGGAGAGAGAGGGGGAAGACATGCAGGAAATCGTCACAGGTCGGATTCGAACCCTGGAGCTCTGCGTCGAGGCATAAACCCAGCCACTAATCTAGCCAATTTTAGGTATATAAGAAGCTGCCTAACAAGTTCAGCAGCAAAATTATATTGTATGACAAGCTGGACGCAAGCAAAAGATACCACCCTTAAGCCTGTTCTCTCTCTGTATGAACAGGCCCTCAAAGTGCTAGACAGAAAACACAATACTCATCACAATTGTAAAATTCTTAACAAATATGCCATCCTTAGTTGGGAAAATCTAATCAAATATAATGACACCTGCCTAAGGTTCAAGATCCTGAATGGCAAATCTCCTCCACCGCTCAATACTTTTATTAAGCAAAACAATTCTAACACTAGAACCACTAGGTCTGTTCTGAGAGGGGACTGTGTAACCCCTTACAGGTCCAACTCCTTTAGTCAATCATGCTTTTTCTGTTAGAGCCTCTAATAGATGGAACACTCTACCAAATGAAACAAGAAACTGCACCACCTACCATAACTTCACACAAAGGCTCAAGGCCTGGCTCTTGGGAAGTCAGACTTGTGAACATTTTTAATCTCCTGGTAATTTTATATTATTGTTGTTATCACTGCTGACCTGCTGCTAACATGTTTGATGTCTTGCCCGGTGTCAAATATAGTTCTCTGCATTTCCTGGGTACAGTATTTATGAAAAATGAACCTGTATTTTAACTATTTTACCATCTAATTAACCTGTGCTGTATTAACGCCTCCCTCATGAGTGATGTAGCCTATTTCATCTTTTTATTACTGCTTGTTACTGCTTTTGCATGGTTGAATGGTGCAAGAAGATGGCTCTGGTCTGTGTTGCTTGGCTGTGTTTTGATGCTTGCATGGCTTCTGAATACTGAATGGAGATATTGTTGATGTGTAACTGTGTTAATGTCTTGCTGCTTCCTGTAGCTCCGCATGGCTAACTGAGAAAGCTTATTATTGCTCTAGCTGTCTGTATGATGTCTTGTTGACTTCTGTCTGTATAGTGTAACCTGTACTAATGTCTTGCTGTTTCCTGTTGCTCTGGTCTAAAATCATCTGGCCAAAGAACTACAGTTGAAAATTAGCCGGCTGGCTAACACTGGCACATTAACAGAAATGTTAATGTGTGTTGTCCTTTATAAAATAAAGAATAAGAATAAGAATTATGCAAAGACATTTGTAGATGTGTGTTTACTCTAACTAAAACCACACTATTTTAATAAATCTGAAAACCTAAGTCATAAAGAAAGTAATAAATCAAACCCCTCACATAAAAAAAAAAAAACTGTTGGAAACCAAGACTTAAATATTAAACTTTCACAAAGATATGACTGGAAGGATTTCCCGCAATGAAACATAGTCTCAAACAACTAGTCAACTGCTTTATATCTGAAAATCTTTTTATTTATTCTTTGCAATTCTTTACTGCTATCCAGAGTTATTGTACTTGTTAGCAGGAGGGTCAAGGTTAACCGAACTGCAAGGAGCTGAATGTTTTGCTGTGAGGAACAGATGGCACAAAGAGATTAGACAGCTGACCTGCTCCCGGCTTGGCTTGTTGTGACTCCACTGATGCCAAAAACAGCAAGCTTTACCTGTGATTTTAATGTAAGTTCCCACCAACAAAGTTTATAACAGGACGCATTTAGTCAGATTTATTTCCAATAGTTTAGTTTTTAATACATTTCAGTTGTCGCGCATGAGACATAAGAATACCTTATTCAAAGCTGATTTTAAGAAAATCAGTTTATTAAATGTCTAGAAACAAATTTCAATTCAATTCTGTTGATCATCTGTCCTTACAGCTGAATATTTTTGCTCAAAGTATCTTAAGATGCATGGAAACTTCACAGTAAAGTTGTGTTTTCACAGTGAAGATATGAATTCCCTTTGGAAATACAGTGCTGTCTCTGTGGGAATACAGCAGCTTAAGCTCGGCTTAAAATAGTAAGGTTTAATAGTAAGGCTTAGTAAGGTAAATTGGTACAGTAGGGCTTAGACACAGATCAGTGTCCTAGGATATATAAACCAGCTCAAACTAAAAGTGTGTCAGACGCATAAACACTGTTGCTCTGAGGTCGTCATTACTGCAGGACTGGACTAAAAATACAAATAATGAGAAAATTATTTGCTACAAAAAAAAGAGGGGTTTAAGAAACAAATATCTACACAGGACATCTGCTCTGCATCTACTGCACATATTCTTTAGCCTACCTCTGTTGTGGTTTACTCTGCATCAGCAGTGATGGAAGTGGACGACAATGAGTGTGAATCTGTATTTGAGCCCCACATCACTGTAAGTATCCCAAAGAGCTTCAGTTAAACTTGCTGCTAGATTCACTTCTACATGTGCAATCCTTGTGCATAGTTAAATTACTTGTATTCTGCCTGGCTACATGTACAGCACACAGTCGAATGGGTGTAATAATATGTGCATCAGTAACTTCAGCCACCCACACACACACACACACACACACACACACACACAGTTGCATGTATTAATTATCTGAATGTGTGATTGAATCTGTTTGTTTTAGGAGGAGCATGTAGAGACTCACTATGGAAACGTCCACTGCATCATGGTAGGAACTCCGAGGGCAAACCACCCTGTCCTCCTGACATTTCATGATGTTGGACTGAACCGTAAGTTCCAACTCTCAGCCCCACAATAATGTGGCATTTGTAATGTAATGCACACAAATAAACTGTAATATACCTATATACAGGTGGGGGGAAAATCTAACCAAATGGAAATCACTGCTGTAAAAAGGAGAAGTTGTATAAATATCTTGATATCCAAATTAAGGCATATCACAGCTATCTGATTTTTTTATTTTTTAAACATCAGTCTATTTATATCAGCTAAGCTGAAAACTAGATGTCCATGGTGCGTAAATACAACTTGTTGGTTCATTATGTTATGTAAAACCTCTTAGCTTGCATGGATGCGTCAAAATATCCTTATTTATATTTGAAATCCTTTAAAACAACACTTTAATCCATTTGTACATTTTGAATAACGCATATTCAATTCTCTCTAAATAAATATTAATCTGAGTGATATTGTTTTCTTTTTTCTTGTGTTTTCTTATTTTATCTTTCATAATCCTATCACCTTTTATCCCTTTACTTAAACGGAATCTATGTAATTTTTGTCTTCTTATAGACAAGTCCTGTTTTGACACACTGTTCAACCACGAGGACATGCGGGAAATCAACAGCTATTTGCCTGTTTGTCATGTTGAAGCACCAGGACAACATGAGGGAGCCAAAACTCTGCCTTCTTCGTCAGTACACTTTTTTTTAACTTTCAGTCTGAAATGTATTTACATGTCGTGCTGTAATATTATCATTGTTTTATAAAGCAATAAGTGAGTGAATCCCACACCTGCTGATGGGTATGTTGACTTTTGACCCCTCAGATATATTTACCCTTCCATGGACCAGCTATCTGAAGCACTGCCCGCTGTCCTCAAACACTTTGGGTGAGTTAATCTGATACTTAACAAACACTTTTCAGTTAGCCTTTCATTAAAGGTTAGAACATTTTCCCACACTAGGATTCATCTCAGTTTGGACCTTGTGATTGTGTGCTTTACAGGTTGCGTAGAGTTATTGGACTTGGAGTTGGAGCTGGAGCCTACATCCTGGCTAAGTTCGCTGTGAGTTACAATCTCTAAATCTCATTTGAACTTGAGACAGGGAGAGAGAACATAGTTTTACACCCAGTTTGCAAAAATATAAAGTTAACATCTTTTTGTTTTTTAAGATTGTTTTTTGGGCTTTTCTGGCCTTTAATTGATAGGATAGTTTGAAGACAGGAAAGGGGAGAGAGAGGTGGGAAGACATGCAGCAAAGGGCCGCGGGTCAGATTCCAACCTGGGTCTCTGCCAGGGACTCCGCTTAATTATGGCGCACACTCTACTGGGTGAGCTAGAGGTCACCGCAAAGTATAAATCTTTACTCTTGCAAAGACATTCGCTTGGTTGTAGTTCCTCCTAGCGTACACTGGGCAAATACGTAATTCAGATCTATGCCAGAGTTACTGATCAGATCTTTCCTTTGCAAAACTACGCAGATACAATTACACATGTCTCCTAAGTCCCAGAGGGGGGATGAAACTCCTATTCGAAAGCCACGGATAAACTTAAACTTACATTGTGTAATCTTTTGAGATGATTCTTAGCAAAACACCCTTTGTTCTTTCACAAATATGTGCTCATTCATGTGTAATTACTTCCACCAACTAATCAAAGTATTCTCGTAAGCGTAGAATCTGCCATTCAGAATCATTCAGAATACATACGAGCTTGAATGACGGCCGCCATATAGCGCCTCCATCTTTAAAATACCTTAGCCAAAGAGGGACATACCCTCGCAGCCATGCTATCCATAAAAAAACGCTAGATGGGTAACAGCAAGATCGTATCCATGGAAGAAACTGATGAAAATGTATGGCTGCATAGAAATCAAGGATGTGATCTGTTTGTCCAAGAATAACATGACATTAAGTTGTAAACACGCTCAAAAAATATATGAGAGAACTGCTGAAAAACATGCCAGCAAGTTTAAAAGAGTTATTGAATATGATATCATTAACTAGTCTTCTCTATGTGTGTGTAGCTGAATCACCCAGATCTGGTGGACGGATTGGTTTTGATCAACATCAACCCCAGCGCTGAAGGATTAATTGATTCTGTTGCAAGCAAGGTGAGCAGTGTGGTGTGGGTTGATCATCCATCATGTATGTTGAATAACAGCAACATCTATTTCAAATATTGTGGTACTTTCAATCTATACAACCGCCTGTATTGATAGATATACATTACATTTGATTGTTCCTGACACTTCAGCTGCTATGTGTTTAGTGACGCCTATATTTGTCCCATTTGTGCCGCTAGAAGAGTAGTGAGAGTATTTGTCCTTGTGATCGGTTCTCCATTTGGCGATTATTTTAAACCTAGAACGTAAATAAATTAAAGGCTATCTGAATCTAGCTGTATGTAATTGTGTGTATGTTTTGTGTGTGTGTTATAGCTCACCGAATGGACCCACACTCTCCCGGACACGGTCATCTCACATTTGTTTGGAAAGGTAAGTTATCAGGCTTACTCTACAGGGATTAGCTTCAGTTGCCGTGACAACGAAAGTGGAAACATCTTTAAAATAAACTTAACTAAAAGTATCAAGTGAGTCTTACATACAGAATACAGAATATCTCTGTCTTACTGATTTTTCAGGATGAGATCGAGACCAATCATGACCTCATAGCTACTTACCGTCACAACATCACAACAACAATGAACCAGTCCAACTTGACTCAGTTCCTCCACTCCTACAACAACCGCAACGCTCTGGAGGTGGAGAGGCCTATTCCTGGAGAAAACATCAATTTCAGGACCCTCAAGTTAGTACAACCACTGACATTTAAAGAGAGTATAGCAGCAGGGTCTTTAAAATGAATACTTGGATGTTATTTCACATATTATAATACCCTTGTTGATGGTAAGAAGTAGAAAGCATCAGCCAATGTGTGAATCATCATTGCATCATTGCAGCAGGCTCTGTCAATCCTAACTATGTCTTACTTTTTCCGCCTATTTCACCTGCCCATTTGTTGGTTTACAGGTGCTCCACCCTGCTGATTGTAGGAGATAATTCTCCAGCTGTGGAGGCCGTGGTCGACTGCAACTCTAAACTCAACCCCACCGAGACCACTCTGCTCAAGGTAACCAAAAGACTGACTGACTGACACAGAAATGAAGCAAACAACCAAATAATTATTTTTCAAACGGTTAGAAAACCTTGGACAACATATTGTCAGGGCTGAAAACCTGTGAAGAATGATGAGTGATCTGTTAAATTAAATAACAACATGAGCACGAACAGCTTTACCTTGGATGGTCTGGCAAAGCGAGACTAAACTGAACCTAACACCAGGTAAAGGTTTTACTGCAGACTGAAGCCTACACCTGACCTTTGCACTTTGCTCTTCTAGATGGCGGACTGTGGAGGACTTCCTCAGGTGGATCAGGTACACTGTGACATTTTGATGGCTACTCCGCTGACAACAATGTAGAATCTGCACTCCTGATTGGTTGGAAATATATTCAATATTTTTTATCTTTTGTCTCCCCAGCCAGCCAAAGTGATTGAAGCCTTGAAATATTTCATCCAGGGCATAGGATACTGTAAGTGACTATTGGGCTACTTAACCCCAAACTATCCTAATCTTAAAGGGGAACTATGCAGGGGTTTTTTTTAGCTTAATTTACCTTAACTGAACAGCTTCGGAGTCATTGGAATGGTTATATGACTTTTTTCGAGTTCAGTGGTGGTCGTCTTGCTCCCCCCCTAGCGCCTGTGAGCGGAAAAACCACCCTTGCAACTTTCGGCCGGTGAGCCGGCAGCCTCAGTATCAGGAAGTATCGCGTGATATCAGGTCTCGCTATGTAACAAATTGCTTCACGGCACTGCACACATACGCCCATTCAGGAACCGGCTAACAAGGTAGCGATGGAGTTTTTCACACTATCGTCATGGCTGAGCCAGCAAAAAAGAAACAGAAAGCTAGGAAAGCATTGTCGGAGGAACAGAGATAGAGGAAACGGCAGACTGACCGAGCGAGGAGTCACGAGTAAACATAGGAGCTGCCAAATATCTATTCCGAAGCTGTAGGGGGAGCTCTATAGAGAAACCTGCGAGCAAAAAGTGAGAAAACAGCGAAGAAATGGCCAAAACTGCATAGCACCCCTTTAAATTAGAGCTATTACATCTCATAGATCAGTAGCGGAAGTATTCTCATCTCTGCAGGTGTCACTCTCCGTTCAGCTATGCAAGCTACTCAATTTTTCCTGTGTATTATAATAATAATAATATTATTGTACTATATCAGTTGGCAAAACTGATTAAATGAATTATTATGCCCCTTAAGGGGGGATGCAGAATATTACAAACCTATTTCTCCTCTTTCTCCAGTGTCCAGTGTCAGCATGACCAGACTTCGGTCACGGACGACCTCCAGCTCCAGCATCACGTCCATTGATGGCCCTCGGAGCCGCGCGCACACCAACGAGCTGCAGCATGAACATACACACTCACGCGGCACCGAAGAGAAGCGCGGGCGCTCACACACTGACATCCCAATGGAGAGTATGTCCAAAAGTAATGTGGACCACATCGTCTCAAAGTCCAGCGAAGTGGCATGCTAGAGCGCACTCTGCACTACATCGCATGCACTTAAATCAAATCATACCTCATTATATCTAATCAGACAGCTTCCCACTGTCATGCCCTTTCATCTGCACTATCTCTAGCTGAAAGGTCACAGGTCGTATGTGACTTTGGTCTATCTAAACTCTGTCTCCCTATTCCTTCATCAATAAATTAACCATCCTTTCCTGCGTCACTCTCTTGGCATCATTCCTAGTTTCTCTATCCAACTGCTCTCCTCCTCTCTGAACTGTTACTGTATGTCATCCTTCTTTACTATATGTTTTTTTTCCCCTCACTGTCCCTGTTCATGTCCTTGTCTACTTTCAAGCTGAAATGTATTCTTTGAAAATCATGTGTTTATGTAATACACAAATGCATATTCATGTATAAGGAATGCAATTAAAATGTAAAGACACAGTATATAAAGTAAGGTCTAAAAACTGTATGCTCATAACTGTAGGAATGTGTATTTATTATTCACAACTGTGACAGCTGTGTGTTATTAACTGCAGGAATGTTTTATAGACATACTTTTTAGATTCAAAAATGTTTTATATTTGGACTTGCATTGGGAATTCTGTGTGATTATTACTATAAAGACACGTTACTGTTCAACTCAATTAAAACAGAGGACTTCATGTAAGTATCTCTTGTGCTATCAGTGATTACACTTTTTACTGTAAATAATCACCTAGCTGGCCCTCATTTATTCTAACTACAGATAAAAAACAGAACAATCTGACCTGCCCCGTACTAACTGCTTTTACTGTCATAAAAAGAGGGCTTATAATTGCTTTACAACTTCAAAATGTTGGCTTTAAATGACAAAAACAACCAAATAGGATTGTTACAATGATAACCACAACATAATTCTGACAAAATGTTGCTTTCAGCTCTCTGTTGTACATAGACTCACCATTCACTAGATTATTTGATTGGATTAATTGGAATAAAAATGATCATATATCTGGTTCTGCTATAGATTTTGATCCTTTTTTTAAAGAAAAACTTTCCATTATGATATACTTTCATGTGCAATGCTAAATCGGTGGTGGACTGTTTTAAGTGACAAAGAAAAAACATTTGAGATGAAAGTTGGCGAGATACAGGCATTATTTCAGACTCAGAGTATTTCTATCGCGAGAAGTGACCCAAACATCGGTAAATGTTCCAGCACCTTTAGGTGCTTTGTTTTCAAAGAAAAGGGTAATCTGATTACATCAATCTTTATATGTGTCATGCCAAAGGTCTATGTTGTCCATCAACATGGTCTTTTTTTGTGATTCAAATCATCACATGTCAATTACTGGTGGTGTGATGAGAAAACCACCTCAGACTGTTATGATGGTGGAAGATTTTCTGTTGTTCCCTTGTCATCACAATTGATGATTTGTAAACTCTCATCCACATTAGACTGTATTAAATCCCGAAAAAATGATGTTCATTAACTCTTTTTGCAAAGATATTGTACTTTCTGTACATTGGATGATACTAAAGGCTGACATGTAAACATTACATCAAACATGTTCTGCATTAAAGCAACACCAAAGATTATTTTGTACCTTAAAATAATGTTTCCAAAATCGTTTCAGTGGTTCATCAACTCGTAACAGGGTGAACGGCACTTCTATCGGCTATAACCACACTATGCAAGTTTGCCAGATCGGGTAGCGGATCTGTGATTCCGGTATGGCTGCATCCTGGAGACCTCCCGTCTCATGCCCTCCCGGCTGGTGCTGTCCCCGAGCTTCGACTTTTCAAAATAAAAGCTTGCGTCTGGTCCGCTATGTCTTCGTACTTTGGTGTTTTGGATGTTTTTGAACTAAACAGTACGGCAATCATGCTAATGAATACAATTAATTTTTCAGCAGATGTCTTAGTTACAACACGATGGAGTAGTTTTCTGTTTATATGTGCTGGATTTATTCAGTTTGGGAAATCCCACAGTCTCTAGGCTACTTAAGCTGGCTGACTAAACAAGGAGTGACTAGAAATCCTGTCTGTTTTTTTTTTGTATTTCAAGAGCGAATTGCTCCACAATATGAATACAGATTGATTATCACTTATTTTGTTGGTAACCGTTGTTGTATAATCACAATATTACATTTAAGGAGGCCTACACTTCAGTGATGCGCCTTTCGGACTTCGAAATTAAACCCTCTCATGTAATATGGCTTAAACAAAAGTCAACGTTAAACGCTCATGCAGTTTTAAATGTTTTATGATTTCAGAAAGGAGGAGGTTAACCAATATTTTATATTAATCCTAATTTTTGTTGTCAAATTGCATATCCATAAATGCAGCTTTCGAAATTATAGAAGACTAAAAATATTTAGCCTATAATAAAATATTGGTTAACCTCCTCTTATCTAAATTTTAGATATCAGATCTAATGGGAGGCATGAAAAAAAAAAAAAAGCCATACACTCTTAGGATCTGTAGTTCGAATGAGACATAAGAATAATTGTAATGGTAACGGTAATGGACAATTCCGCTTCCAACCTGTAGGGGGACTGAAGAGGAAAAGTGCTTTGGTGTTGCTTTAAGACAAACCATAGTGTACATCTTCAATGTGTCCACTAGATGGAGCTCTATAACCTCTTCTGTTCTCTTTCGTTATGCATCATAGCAGTAATGTATGTACAGTAGGCTAAGTGATGTTAAAAATCAAGCACATCCAGGACATAGGTTTGATTTCTATATGATTTGAATTTAGTTGCCAAATACATAAAAGCAGTTTGGAATGAGCACAGTGCCTTGAATGTTATTTGGCTACATAAGGTGACCCAGTGGTAGGCTATGGTTTAGCCTCTTGTTCCTGTTGTAGTGGAAATATACATATTATATATATATATATATATATATATATATATATAATATGTATATTTATATATATATATATGTGTGATACATAACATCAACCTACAGTAGGCTACACAGTGGGGTTTTAACTGCATACAGTATAGAGCATAAAGATGATGCAAATAGCTCAAGGTTGATTTGCATTTTCCTTTCTCTCCCATAGTGTTTAATTAGATTCATCTTACACTAAACATTAATATGTTTTTCCCAATAGCTGCCAAGCTGTGTGACTGCCAAAAGTGTAAATGTGGAGTATACTGCTGGCCCAGCGGACACCATGTAACTATGACCTCATGAGTTTTAATCCACCTAAGTGTCTTCCTCCCTTGTGTCATAATTTGCATCACTCTTTTGTCTGGATAAAAATAATATTTGAACTGAGTGTGTGTCTGCATTTGTGTGTGTATGGATATTAGCTGCATGCATGAATGTATTGTATGTGTAGGTGGGACTGTGTGTAGGCCCGTCAGTATGGATTGTTTTGGGATGTGACTGCAAGACAGTGGAGACACACAGACAGCATAATGGCATCAAAGTCACAATCATTTTGTTTGTTGGTGTGTATTGGTGTGTGTGTGTGTGTGTGTGTGTGTGTGTGTGTGTGTGTGTGTGTGTGTGTGTGTGTGTGTGTGTGTGTGTGTGTGTGTGTGTGTGTGTTTATTTCAAAGCTTCTTTTGTTTAGCTTACATTATAATACTATGATGAATAATGTATGACAGAAATCTCTGAAGGTTTCATTTTAAACACGAGACATCAGCTCCAGCACGACTGTGGGTTCTTACATGTATCTTGTGTTTCCTATTATTTCACTATGCTTTTGTGCGCTGGGCTGCGTCACAAATACACTAAATCCCGCAAATTTTCATCCACTTTGGTAGACATTTGTGATTTAACATGGGTTTAATGGCTGCCCTGCCAGCACTGTGATTACTAGCCCAAAGTGGGGCTGACAATGTGGAGAGCAATTTAATTTCAGCTTCACGCAGTAACATATTGTACAATGGGATAATTACTATTTTGTTCATAGACACGGTTTATATTTGTAATGTTTATGTCTGGTATATCATGTGGTATGGTCACATATAGCATGTTTCCCCTTTGGTGTATGAAATTAGTCAGGAGGACATAAGCTCTAATTTTATTTATTTTTATTTCTACTTTGTTATGCTATTGTTTAAAATGGTCTTTTACTACTTCCACTTTTATTATGAATAATAGTTGTTCATCTATAATCTGTATCTTATGGGTATTTTTTTCTTTTGATCTGTAATCAGCATTGGTTTATTAGGTTTATCATAATGTGAGTACTGTTATTTTCCATGATTTTATGGACATTTCTGGCTGCTGGGTCTTTGTAGTCGATTATGTTCTCATGTTGCATAACCCCTAATAGTCATTTATGTTGATAACATACTGTAACATTTTGGGTAAACTGAGATTGGAGAGCTTTACCCTCCATGACATCATTTGACAAGATAAATGGAGGAGAGGAGGGTATTGTGAACTTGGGGTCTTTCATAAAAACAAACATTAGGGGACCCTTGCTGTAGTACTGGACACGTAGGGCCCCTCTCCTCCTGTCAGTGAGCCCAGCCAGCTGCAGCCATGTTGGAAAAGCTCAAGCTCCAGCGGCAGCAGCACTGCTAAAACAGCTAGCGTCAGTGGACACCGACTACCGGGCACGGCGCTGTTGAGGACAAAAACAGACAGGGAGAGGGACTCACAACGAAGAGATACAGCCACCAAGCCGGTTCTGATATCAACGGGTTCATACATATTCAAACTTACTGGCTGGAAAAGGTGGCCGGTTACGGAGAGTAACTTTAGGTGCGGCCGGAGCTTCAAGGCTAAAGCGGGTGAGTATTGATCATTCTGGGGGGGAGCGGATTAACGTTAAATGGGAATAGTCCACCGTTAGCTGAGCTAGCTTAGCATTAAAGGGGGTAACACACAGACAATGGGGTTAACGCGAATGCAATACGCGGGGATGTGTTTATAGGAGCTGGTATTAGGATGTATGATAAAATATCGGGGACTGAATGGAATTAAATGCTGGTCATTTTGACACCGCGAAGTCATTTGTATTCCTAACAGACCGACAGTGGTGCAGTGGCCGAAACCACCCCTCTCTGTTTCTCCGGTTAGGTGCAAAGGTCCAAGCCAAGGAGGATTTCTGTAATGCAGAGCAACAACGCCGTGACAAAACATCTGTTTTGATGAATAACGAGTTGCTCAGACTGAAACTTCTTGTTGAAAGCAACGGCTTTGAGACAAAAGGGGCAGTTCTTACTTAACCTGTGCGTCTAAGTGTTTTCGGTTGCTTGTTGTCTTCTTGTTAACTACAATACTGAACACTTAACGCTGTGGTACGCCGAGTGAAATGTATTAATATTTGAGCTAGGCACAAATCATTCCTTGAGCATGCTTGGTGGGATTAAAACATAATTTTAGGTGCAATGTCAACATTTACAGAACTAAACATGGTGCGGAGGCTGGTGCCCAGCGCAGCCCTGCTGCTGAACAGTCAGTTTTTCTTTTGGGTTGCAGGGGTTGTATAGTCAAAGCTGCCCTCATGTCATGTCTCCTATATATTTCTGTTTTACTTCCTTTTCCCATCTTGTTTCCTGCCTTTATGTGACTGTTGCCCCTGATCACATCCCTGTACACATCCCCTTTCAGCCAAGGGTCAGGACCCCAAAGTACTCAGAACATATTGTAGTCTTTTATACTTGAATACAAACCTGACAAGGCTGGTATCAGCTCACTTTCCACTAAATAAACTCAAAATGTAATTCAATTCTACTAATGATGGAACATCTACTTCCAGCTATTCTTGGAAAAGAGATATGATGGCATTGAGTGAATTATCAAGAGAGGTAACTTCCTAGCATTTTCATGAAGTCACTACCCTTCCACTGGACTTACACAATCACTTTACAGTGTAGATAGTATTGAAAGTCTAGTTAGTGTTTGATCAGATTGCATGTCCAGTCAGTGCTGTGATTCATGGCTTTTCCCCGCCAGGGTTGTACACAGGTCTGCAGTCACATATACGTATAAAAACCGGACTCATGCACATCAGTAATTTTGTGTGATCTGTCTTAACGTATGTGATTTAAATTCAAATGTCTGAGTATTGTGTACATATGAAGAATCTCTCAAACTTAAATTGCATTTCTTAGTAGAAATCATAATCTTCATACTTGTTATTCACACAACATGTGAAGGAGGACGTGCACTCTGCTGTAGCTTTGTTTCTCTTCTGCCTCTTGTCTGTTCTCCTTACCTCCTCTCCAGTTACTTCCACTAATCTGAAGAGGCAGGGATGTGGAAAGAAACATGGAGGATGTTGGATCAATCTTTATACCCGTCTGTTTTTCAGTCAGGAACAGATCAAGATGAGAGACAGAGTAGTGGATAAGATAGGAAGCTGAGGGAGAAGTAGTGAAGACTATTCAAAATGAGAGCTTAGGAGAAGGAGGAAGCAGTTTGGAAATTAAACTCAGCCCCCAGGTGTGTCAGTCCCAAACAATCAGTGGGCGGGTGTTTTCCCTCTCCTATAAGTGAGAGCATACAGTACAACTAGGAAGTGGAGAGACAGAACAGGAATACAGGCGTCTGTGATTTAGCAGAGTTTCAGTCCTCTGTGTGCCGACTGCCAACATGCAGTTCTGGGATTTCCTGGGCTGCACCAATGGAGGTATGAACGTGTGTAGTCATACTGATGGCTCAGGGAATGTCTTGGGCTGTGATTGGACTGCTGTATGGGTGCTCTGTGCTAGGCAGGTAGAGAGGGTCTGGCAGGCTGAGGACTGGAAAGGAATTTGTGCTGCTCACCGCCGTGCAAGCAGTTGCATGTGAAAATGACAGGTAGGGAGTGTGGAGCCCAAACAAAGACGCTGAAGGCTCTGATACAGTGTTAGTCTGCTCTGTTCTCTTTTGATAAACCTGGTTGGTTGCTTCTGACAGCAGATTTGACAAATGAATAAATTGACACAAATTGTTTGTCTGTTGCCCTGAATGTTTTTTGGACTTTGCTTGCTAGGCTTGCATCCACGTGTGTTAAATTAAATGTGTGCTGTTCGTATGAAGTACTCTATTGAATGATTGGTGAACAATTTTAAATTCCCACAAACCTAAAGATGGAGTACAACAACCGCTGCTACCACTTATTACTATTGCTTTACTGTGACTCTCACTGCCACTGTCACACTTCACAGGCACTGGCACCTATGACAATGAAATACAAAACTGAGAGCTGTAATTTAACAACCTGCTGTCAGTTTAA
This sequence comes from Sander vitreus, assembly GCF_031162955.1. NCBI lineage: Eukaryota > Metazoa > Chordata > Actinopteri > Perciformes > Percidae > Sander > Sander vitreus. The sequence continues at coordinate 19,129,618 of NC_135860.1, read as the reverse complement.
CTGTAGATAACGTGTGCTTTTAATTTAACACCCATATAGGCTTCTGTTATGTTTTTTTTTTTAATGCCCTGACCAGTTATTCTTTAAAGTCATCCTGTGCATCTAAATCAGCATTCATACAAGCATAAAAGGTCTATATTTTAAACCTTGTATGTGGCTGACATCTGATTTTTTTATTTATTATTTTTTATTGTTTACCGCAAAGAGAAACGGCTTGAATTCCAATCTTCTTAACTCTATTGGGGCAACGAGTCTGTCTGTCTGGTCAGACCTGTACCACAAAGTTAAACATCCGATTTCGGTTTCTGTATAAATGGAGCTAAACAACTACAGCCCACAGCTATCAAATATCACTTTTCTTGTCCACAGGGGTATACGTAGGTGGGCAACTGATGTTAAAAAGCAAATAGCTCTTGCCTTAGTCACTTTTTTAATACCCACATTTATGCCTACGCAGTTGAGTACAGATGGTCCTCAGACATTGTTTGTGCCTGCAATATTTACATAAAAACACACACAACCTCTTAATCTATAAAGTATGCAAAACTCTGCCTTTTGATCTCATTTAAGATGTGTTTTCTCGTGTCTTGCCTCAATTGTGGTTACTTTATTGTGTTGTATTGAATTGCAGGACAGTTATCTCCAAAACCCATCCTGTGCCCCGGGCCATGTTTTCTGCTGTTGCATAACTAGCTATAGATTAGATACCTGATGGGTTGTGTCATGTTCTTCCCACTTATATAGAAGAATATAATGCTAGGTCTTATTTATACTTGTTGAGTCCATGTTTGTTAGAGCTATAGTTGTCATTTCTTTTGGGGACAGGACAGCACAGCAGCAGGCCATCTTGTTAGGAGCAGTGAAAGTATGACTGGAAGCATGTGCTCCTGTTGTGTCATCAACAACCTTCCCTTATTTGCATAGCTCATTGTTTTGTTTAACCTATTCCATGTGGTCAGCACACACTGTCAGATGATTGTGAAATAACTTGTATTACACCTCATCAAATCATACATTTGCTCTTTTTTATTAGAAAAGAAAAAAAAAAAGGGTACTAAACAACAGTCGGTGACATTAAAGAACGGCTTGTTTATTGCTAAGGCCATATGGTCAAAATTAAATGATTTTAATAATAATGTATAACAATAACAATAACTTATTTCACTAGTAAATTGCTGTTGAACGACAAAAACAACCACCAGATGGGAAATGGACATTTACAATAACTTCAAATGCACCATGAGGCTGTAGTTTACCAGTTTCATTGAACGCACCTCTGCGTCTGTGTTGTTTCTCCGACGGCAGCTGCAGATTGTTACATCCCGGTGTTGAATCCTCTACAGTAAAACACAGTCAAACTTTACACCGTTTAGCGTTAGCTGTCAACATTGTAACCGTGTTTAATCCAGCTACTAGCTAGCGGTAGGCTAACGTTAGCTGCTGTCGAGTATAGTGTTAACTAGCGTAACGTGCAGCGGTGTTTGTGTTACCTGTATCGTCTTCAGAGCAGGAAGGCAGGAAGAAGATTTTTACAAGTAAATGTTCCAATTAATGATCCAGGCAGAACATTCTCGTCTCCCTCCTTCATTTTACAGTCCAATGGTGGCTAGAACGGCTCCGGGTCAAACGTCAATATGGAATGGATTAATCTGCGTTATTTTTTTTTAACGCGTTATTTTTTTCTCGTTCTGATGTTTGGATGTATCTTCAAAGCAATTGGTTAGGCTACACTAATCAAGTTTGTGACACTGCCCGTTATCTGACATTAGCTTTAGACTGGGCAATGTGGAAAAAAACAATATCACAATAACTGGAACACCTGCCTCTAAAATCCATATATAGCATGGGTGTGGAGAATCACATCAGGTTGTCTTGTTGATATTTAACACATTGGGCTGCATGGTAATGGGAAGTCAAACCGAGCATTTCAGAAATCATTATGGGAGAAATCTGACTTAGCAATTGTATCATGATTCAAATTAGGAAAGAAACCCCATTCTACAATTAACAATGATAGGTAATAATGAAATAAAAATATTGACTTTACTTTGCATTTTCTGCAGAAATGCAGTCATGATTAGAGTAGCACCCAGTGGAGTAAAATAGCTGAATATATATATATATATATATATATATATATATATATATATATATATATATATATATATATATATATATATATATATATATATAAATAAATAACAGAAGGGCTGCAACTAACTATTATTTTCATTGTTGATTTAATCTTGATTAGTTGTTTTGTCTATAAAATGTCAGAAAATGATAATCAGTGTTTTCCAAAGCCCAAGATGACATCCTCCATCTTGTTTTGTCCACAACTCAAATATATTTAGTTCACTATCCTTGAAGAGTGAAGAAACTAGAAAATATTCACATTTTAGAACCTGGAATCAGAAATGACCAAAAAAAAAAAATCTAAAAAAATGACCCAAACCGATTCATCGATTGTCATAATAGAACCGATTTAATTTTATAGTTGACACCTAATCGATTAATCTTTGCATTTCTACATTTTTTGGATTCATTCTTAAATTTAACTTTAACTTAAAAGTAAGAACAGACATTAATCCATGGCTGCACAGCTCTGGCTGTAATATTTGATATCACGGTTGTTTGAATCTTCTCTCTTTTCACACCACAAATTCTTTTTGTCTGACAGCAGACACATTTTTTTTCTAAGTAGCTTACATTGAGAGAAATTCGTATAAAACTGTGGGTGTATAATAGTAATGTAATATAACATACAAATATTATAATTGAATCAAGTCTTTGATACAATAGATTCAATTAAAAGAAGAGCGTGTGGTTCAGTGTATTTGTTGTTAGGAGGAAAATAATTGATGACAGTGATAATGGGCTGTTGATGACTAGATGTGAAGGTGGGATGTTACAAACATTGCACTGTGTACTTCTGAACTCTTGATATGGGTGCACTGGAAAGTGTAGTAATGCATAATGTAATGTAAAAGGATTTTTTATTTGCACACTGTTTAACAAATTGAGCATGCAGCTTCATTTGATTGTGTGTACATAAGCAAATGAACCGCCAGGATGGCCTCTCCTGGGTCATGTTGGGCCAATGAAGGTCATTAACGCAGGTGTTTCAACAGACAAACATGTAAAAAATGTTTTGATGACACTTCCTCTGCCAAACATTAAAAATACATATGTGAAAAGGGGCGCTGGTGTGAATCCGACCATTCTCTGGCTTACTTCTTTATCTCTGCAGTAGTCCTAATACTACAATTTTTTTTTTTTTTTTTTTTTTTTTTTTTATTATATAGCTGCTACTTACAGTGACCGCTACATCATTAAAGCTGTAGCTGCTACTGTGGTGACTTTATTCTCCTCTCTGATGTTGCACTCACTGCTGCTCTCTATTCTGACAGCACAGAGGGACTGCAAAAGACTGCTATTGTTTTCCTGATGAGAATGAAGTTGTGCAATGCCCTTAGCGTGGTGGTGTCAACTGTAGCGTAGCCTCTGTGGTTTACAGCAACCAGAGGCAATAGTTTTCTACTCTGAGTGGGAGAAAGAAAGAACAAGGCTGAAACCGTGTGGGGGAGGGAAATGTGATAGCTTAGGACGGAGAACCTCTGGAGTGTTTTATGCAAGTGAAAAATGTGACAGATATTTCATATCTGTTTTTAATAACGTGGTTCTAGTTTTGGGTCATTATTTGTGGATGTGAACGATTAAAGTTGGGTTTAAAGCGAGGTCATTTCTGGTGACATCGAGAAAACATTTCTGCCTAGAGGTTTGTTTGAAACAAAAAAAGCAAGTCTCTTTAACAAAATGTGTATGTGGGTGATGTGCATGTTGCCGTACGTCTGTATGTGTATCTAAAACATTCAAATATATACTGGCCTAGGCAGCTGTATTAGGCAAATGTGTTGGCAATTTTCAAGGGCAATAGTGCTTCAGCATTCTATTGATAAATGTGTTTTTTTTTTTTTTTTAACACCAAGAAACATTTCAATACTTTTTTACTGAATGCAATGCCAGTACTGGCTCAAAATTCCTTAGTGTGTCAGTGCCTTAAATGCTACATTTGTCACTAGTAGGCTACATTTTACACTCAGAGTGAGGGAGAATATTGCCAAGATTGGTGTTATGTTGCTTTTGTTAATAGCATCCTACTTGTAGCCAGCATTTTGGACACAACTCTGCCAGGAACAAATTGGATTATGTGATTAGAGGAAATGATGTGAAGTGGCAGAACACACACAGAGCAGCAGTGAATCAAACCAAATAAAATGTAAAAACCAAAATGTTATAACTTAATAACCCATGTTATTAACCCATGTGTATTGTTATACCCTAGTCCTAAACTGTGTCCCAAATATATACTTTAGTCTTATCCTGAATAAGTTGAGTTTGTAGTGTGTTTGCACTATAGAAAGAGTAAGATACGTAAACTCAAAGAAATCAGTATTGATACTAAATTTACTTGATTTTTAAATTGAGAAATATGCTATTGACTGACGCACAATGTATTGCTTAAAGGAAATGAAGAAGATACTTACATTCTGTCCCAATTCCATACTACATGCTATTTATTTCATACTATCTGTAACAAGAGCATAATTTGATACATATCAAACATAATACAGTAATAGTAGGTCGTATCATGGAACAGCTTTTATAAAGCCGCCTACACATGATATATATGACATATTGTTTTCCTGTGGGGAGAGCAGTGAAGACAACTCGGAGGAAGTGCTACCCTTGGCATCGTGCAGTGCTTGGAATTGCCGCTTGCCTCAAAGTTCAAATTATTTCAACTTTGACCTCGTTGCTGCTAACCTTTCAAGGCACAACCAAAGCCAGAAGCAATGGCGACGTACCTGTGCTTTGCCTCTGTGCTCTGCGCCCTACCTCGCGGTTTAACCTCTTATGATGTGTAGGCAGCTTCATATAAGGCAAAGCCTTGGCATCCTAATTAGCACCACAGTCCTGCTTTGTGTCTGTTGCTTAGCAACAGATCAGCGTAGCTTCAGAGAGACTTTTCATCATATTGCTCATTTTGGTGTAATGTTTACGTGAGATTGTGACGAGTGAGTGAAAAGAGAGTGGTGAGTAGAAGGTGACATGAAGGTGGTTAGGAGACAAATTGCATAGTTGGGTGAGGCCAGTGGGTGAAGTTATTACAGCATGACAGAGCAGATGTATTCTGCCAAGTCATGATTCTCGCCTCGCTCTGTCTGGAATGTAGCTCATATTAAATCCTCCTGATTCATTAGAGCTGCTCCACAGTCACTGGTTGGTCAGTGCTGACATGTAAACCAGTGGCTGTGCTTAGTGTATTAGAAATTATTTACCTGGCTGGTAAATAAACTGAGCATTGTATCAATTGGATTGGACAGTTGGACTTTCCGAGTGATGAAAGTCCTCTTTCATGTGTGTTGTGATTTCTCATTCAGTTAACAGAAAATTCATTGAGGATATTTTGATCATTGGGTAATACTTATGTAATTTTTCATCTTTCTCTATTGTGTTTTGGAGAGATAAGGGGAAGCTTATGAAGAACTGGAATTAGTATATGAAGTGCATTAGCTTGTTGTTGTTAAAGTGGACAGTTTATCTGTGCGTGCATGCATGCAAGACAAATGTGTGTCTCTCAAGTGCTTGATAATGAGGGTCAATCAGTTGAATAGACAATTAATTGCAAAACGGAATAAACACCACTTTGTTATACTTTTGGCCACAGAACAATCTTAAAGTAACTCAGCTAGTACAGTACAGTATTACTTCCAACTAGCTATAATACAGTGGCTCTCATTGATGCCATGACTGAATCCATTACATGAAGGTACTTTGATTGAATAATTCACTGTAACACAGTGTTCTATACACACATTTATCTAAGTAAAATCCTTTTTCCCCCCTCACCCTTTTCTGTTCCAGATATTTCCAGAATATCATACTACGCTGGTGAGTATATATATTAAATTTATTTTTAAATACAGGCAAGTGTTGTTGAACTACCTGTCAACTAATGGTAGAAAGTTTTACTTGTGTATAAAGATGTTTAAAATCCACCACTAGATGAGTAGTAGTGAATAATGCATGCATACTCGTATGCATTGTTCACTACCGCATTGTGTGTGCAGAGTGTAAAAATGATTGCCTCAAACTTGCAATATAAAGGTTTCATTTGCACCCTTATCGAATATATTTTGTTTTTTTTGCTTTGGTATTTGGTGCCTGATGTCATTTTGGATATGACAGACTGATCTCATGAAGTGGTGTATGTATGACACGCCAATTCGTATGCCATTCGTTGGCGTGTTATCAAGACGCATACTCGCTTTTTAGCGTGTTTATCAACGCCGTTTGGCCTCCGTTGACTTACATTACTTTGCGATTGCGTGTGAATTGATGCCGTAGCGAGTAGTATGAAAGGGTGAAAATCCGCGTAGGGAGGTTGGTCGGGGTGGTTATTGGGCAAAACACAGGACTTTCACCCAGGAGACCGGGGATCGTGTCCCGCGTGTCACTTTTCCTTTGTGTCCCGCGTGTCACGTTTCCTAAACTCAACCGTCACTTTCTTCTTTTACTAAACCCAACCGGTTCTTCTTTTCCTAAACCCAACCCGTCCGCTGTATACGCCGCTCAAAATGCGTACAGATAATACGCCACTTGGCTTTAGAAAGTGGCGTGTATGTTTATGCGATAACACGCCAAGTGGCGTGTATGTTTACGTCCGCTGTATACAGCGTAGACATACACGCGGCTGGCTCAAAATGCGTACAGATAACACGCCACTTGGCTTAAAGGTGCAATATGTAATACTGACAGCTAGTGTTTAAAATAGTTACTGCAGTACAAATTCAAAATACTGGATACAGTCGTCTCCCCCGCCCCCTCCTCCCCAGATCCGAAGTTCACGGAGGTTGCCAGGCTGAGACCGCAGCATCCTCAACAGTGTTGCTAGACGCTCGTCTCACATAGCTAGACATTACTCCACAGCACAGCGAAGTAGCTAACGTTAGATGCTGGCTATATTGACAGTCATAAAAGCCCGTGCTCACGCAGAGCTCTGTACCCAACTGACAGGCACACTTTTTTGGCTTAGAATTACAGTAGGAATCGCTAAAAATAACACTACCTTGCCATTCTCTCCACCTGATGGAACACACTTTATTGGCTTCGAATTACGGCAACAATCGCTTCCCCATTTACAGCCCCCCTCTCTTGGCTTCAAATAACTCACCGTTGTCGGCTCCGGCCGCTAAACAGGCTACATGTTGTAAACAGCCGTGGCCCGCCTGACTGGTCCTCCGGTAACGCTAGCAGTTAGCAGGGTTAGCATGGTGGCGTTAGCCAGGACCAGTCGGGATCACTTTACTGGCTGTGTCTCAATTGTTTTTGCGAGTAACCAACTCGGGTACTCTAGCTATATAAGTCAATGTGAGTAGCTACACAAATGTTGAAATTACATAAAATGCCCGTCCCTTGTAGCTGTGATAAATTAGCCTGAAGCTAATGCTTACCTGTTCAGGAGGAAATTAGCCAACTCGGCGTCCTTTTGGGCTCTAAGCTGTCTCCATCTTTCAAATACATCTCCAATATTTCCCCGGGGTTTGTTACGTCTCTGGTCACGCAACTGTTAGAAACATGGCAGTTGTTTTTTTAGGTCGGGTAGAATGTATCTCCGTTGATCCTGTTAGTTTGTTTGCTGCTTTCATGACTGTACTGACGTTACAGCTGTAGCGCGCTGGGTTTACGTGTTTACAGGTATATCTGGCAACCCAGCCTGGCTGTCAAACTGGGCAGTTGATAACAACACACAGGCCAGAACACAAACAGACATTCCGTCACGGAACGGAAATTTGAGAAAATACTGGTATTAGCATTGTTGTCAGAAAAGATAGAATTTCAACTTAGCATGTTTCCTTAATATCTGATGACAAATTCAGTCATTTTTGGATTTATTACAGTAAATATATTACATATTGGACCTTTTAAGAAAGTGGGCGTGTATGTTTACGCGAAGTCATGTGGGATATGAACAGAAATAATGTCAACCACTTAATGGAAACGCTAGTATCTTTTCAGTTTTATATTTCATGGTAATTAAGAGAGATTGACAAAGGATTATGTTCTTTGGTCTTAGTCTTGACTCACACTTAAAGAGGGCTGGTAGAGCTAAATAATTTCATAGGTATAGATAAGATTTTATGGCCCCGGGCACCAGTCTCTCTCCATGGCTGTTGCTAGGTAACGGTTAATCCTATGTTTTTAAGCAGGCTGTTGTATATTTGGAGCTGAGAACTTGTCATTCCTGAAAAGGACAGAAACATAACTTACATTCCATGACCTTAACTTTGGCAAGTCTCCAGACATGTTGCCAAAATTGAGGTTAAGATTGAGGTTAACTGAAACTTATAATGAGATGATGCTTTCTGACTTTGCTAGAAAGTAATAGTAGCAGAGCAGACAGTGTACAGACTGAGTAAACTGAACATCTGTGACCCATAACAACCCTGGGAATACTCTCACTCTCAGTACTGCTGATAAGGATCACAAGTAAATTTTTAGTGGAGAGGATTCTGAACATAACATTCAGTCTCTGTAACTCTGTTAGGACATCATTTATGTTACGCAATATTTTAAGTGGTAATAAGTTTAAAAACACAAAGGAAGACAAATCTGGAGTTTAGGCTCACAATGTGGCTGAGGCATTAAGCACCACGAGGTTTACAATCTAGTAAATCAAGGACAACTAGGGCTACATAACTGATAAAAACTGAAGGCTGTACTTATTTTGTTTTATCATGTCATATTGCTCATTCTTGTGTCATTTTACATGAGGATATACTAAAGAGTGATGCGATGCCTGGTCAAAAAGTGGCTTTTGGTGTATTGCTGCATATGGTGTTTTGGGGCTGAGCCCAATTTATGGCATGAACCATTATCATCATTGTTTATTGTTAAAACAGTGCATTGCGGTTATATTGAGCATCCTAGCATTTAACTAAGGGTCATATTTGCCACTTTTAATGTGGATGTCTAATTAGTACTAATGGTAAATGTAGTCCACTGAAGAAATGAATCCCCCTGTCGGTGTGTGCTATATTGACTGAGAAAGTGAGTTCTCCTGCTCACAGAGCCCTGGCAGCAGTACCAGGATGCAATGCACGTTGGCGTCGACTTTGCTCAGCTCTTAGCTTTTTTTTTTAGTAAACAAAATAAACTCACAAAATGTCAAGAAAGGACACTTTTTTCACCTAAACAAAAATACAACCTTCTGAATTCAAGTTAGTCTCTTTCACCAAACCAAGACTAGAATAATTACCTTGTTAACTCACATAAAACTGCACAGAAACAAAATAAAACTCACCAAAATATAGTCTTTCCACTGTTCCAACAATCACAAACTCTGGTTTGGTTGAAATAAATCCTTAATTCACAGAGTCAGATGTGAAAATACGTCGGCTCTACGCGCTGTATTTCCTCAGTGTCTCTTGTTGGCAATTCTTACTCCTTCTTTAGAGGCAAACCATTAAATTAGCTGAATAAAATGACAAAAACTGCCCCAAAATCGCCCTGCTGGTCGTGGTTTTCTTTTCAAGTTAATCTTCAGGCTCCTGAAGAAGGTCTCCAGCACACCTCTGTCCAAGTGATGAATAAAACTGTCATTCAGCCGTCAGTTACAGTATCCAACAAAAACTGCCCACACTGGCATTCATTGCAGCAGAATGATTCCGTTTCTGTTGGTATCGAAGGGCAATTTGAGCAAAGGTACCACCAGTCGACCCTTGATCTCAGCAGCCACTAGTCCTGTTTATAGGGGCGCGGCGTCAGCTCAGAAAACACTTCAATGTGTCGATCTAAAGGGTCAGTTACAAACAACGTATTTTTTCTTTAATTTGGAGGACTTATTACATAATTGAATACATACCTAATTCTCAACATCAGTTTGTGTCACAAAAGAATCACAATATGATCATTTGTTGTCAGTGTTTTGCAGCCCGAAGCTCAGCTAGAAAGTTGTCACATTCATCTTGTGCTCTGGCACATCAGAGGAATTGAATGTCAGAGTGCTTTATTGCCATTGAAGACCTGGCATGCGGCAGGAGCAGATAAAATATGTTTGGAGAGGAGAGACAACAGAGAGTGAGGACAGAGGGCAGTAGAGACCTGCTGAGGGCAGTAGAGACAGACAGACAGAGGGGTGTGTGTGTGTGTGTGTGTGTGTGTGTGTGTGTGTGTGCACGCCCCTATTTATTAAAGTTAGTGTTGATTAAGAGTGTGGTGCTATTAGCATATTTATTAGTACTGTCCGATCTGCTTGCTTACTTTCCACTGCATCAAGTCTCAATTACAATATGTTTTCCTCCTTTCCCCTCCTTCTCTGCCCTATACACACACACACACACACACACACACACACACACACACCCCCACACCCACCCGCTTGTTAGTGAGCAGAGCAGCTTTTTCGCAGCATGGTCACAGAGCCTATACTGAAAACACAGCAGAGGAGAGACACTTACATGCACACACTCACTTTTTCTATTTTGCGCATACACTCCTTTTGCTTTGCTGACACTCTTCCCCACCCCACACACACACACACACACACACACACACACACACAGTCGCCTACCTGCTTAGTCACATGCACACACACTCTTGTATACATTACATACAGCCTCTCTCTGGCTTCCACACATACCTCTCACTGTATAGCCTTTTTGGTGCACTCCTTTCAACTGCTCAAGGATTGCGCTGCAATGTGTGTGTGTGTGTGTGTGTGTGAAGAGAGATTGGGATGATGTTGTGATCTAGTTGCCCTTCCGCTGCTACAGAAGAAAGTCAGAAGCCAGACTGAGCGGCACACGACTGACTGACTTCGAAACGGATTTACTGCATCCATTTTTTTTCTCCAACCCACTCCTGCAACATAATTTTCTCTTTAAAGTCCTTCTCCCATCCTGCCTGGCTTTGCAATCATAGCTTTTTTAGTTCCTGACTCTCTTTTTTTGCTCCACTTTTCCCTTCAGGTCTCTGTCACTTTATGTCTCTCTCTGACATCAGACACCTGCTTTGACCTGGTTAACTCCTGCATGCTCAGAGCATTGTGGGAAAGCTTTGGAGGATGCAAGGCTCAGCTTCTCCCTGTGGTTTCTCCACTTTCTCTCTTCATCCCAGTCTGTTTGTGCATATTTTCTTTTTAATTATTTCTTCTTTTTTTTTTGATCATTCTGTTCTTATTCAACTCTTCCTTTAGTCTCTCCTTTTCTCGTCTTTCTTCTTCTGCCTTCATCCTTCTTTCTCTTGCTTTCCTTTTTCCCTCCTGCGTCGGTCACTCTACCTACCTCTCCCTCACTATGCTCCATTTCTCTACGCCCCTCTTTGCTCTACATTTCCGTCCCTTTCTTTATCGATGCCAGTTTCTCTCTCATCCGTCTTACTATCTCCTTTGACAACGTTGTGGATTTACAGAACAAAACTTCCTTTTTTGGAAAATGGTACTTTGACGTAATTATATGGAGTCTTACTTTGCCAGCAGGGGATATCAGTGTTATTTTGTAACCTGGATGTTTGACATACAATGCCAAACCCTGTGACTTAAGATTAATGGCTGCAGGGAAGTCGCCTTCTTTGAATTTCACATCAAGGATTGATTAATTGGATCAGCAGCTCTGCTCCGAAGACCTGAATTTGATATTTTGTGAGGATTTATTGGACCGCAGGATGGCCTAATGGGTAGAGAAATCATCCCCCAGTCTGTTTTGCTTTCACCTTTTCTGAAGTGTCCTCGAGCAACTTACTGAATCTCCTCCACCCAAAAGGGCTCTATCTCCCTAAAGTGAAGGAGGGAAAAAAAAGAACTTCTTACAGGGATTTTCACATATCACATTGCACAATGGAAAAGTTATTTTTCTGGGTCAAAGGTCATGACATGTATTGGACGGATTGATTACTAAGACATGGACCTCAAGCCACTTCCTCAATTCCTGAAATAAGATGATGTTCAGCAAGCTTTTGAAGAGAGTGACTGGCGGTCGTGTGATTAGTAGCTTTCAGTTTTTTTTTTTAGCATTAGTTAGTTTTTTGTTGCAGAAGACGGTCTGACTTCCAACTTAACTTTGGTTTGGACAGATTCTGTATGCAGGGCCACTGTTAATGTAAGAAGCTGAGTCTGACCTTTTATTTAAATCTTTATCAACTGGACTTGGATCCTGATGATAGATCGAGTGTAGTGGCTGCTACAGTATATACGGTCACGGACTGGTATATTCTCTACCTCCTGTGGGGATACTTGCTGTGTCATCAGATTTTACAGTACAAAGGATATTTGACATCCTCTGTTTCCTCTTATTGGGCTTATTTCTTTTCTGGACTTACTTACAGCCCTGGGACACTGGCTTTGATTGATTTTGTTCTATTGAGTTTCCTGTGGCTATCTTGTGAGGTGGATAAAAGTTGCACAATGGATATGATCACTCCTGTAACCAATGACAGTCCAGTTACCAGCACAGCACATCTCAATTTCTAACTTTTCTAGGAGACCTCTACATGCTTTTCCTTGGCTTATTCAAATTTATATGCCAGGATTTATTCACATTTGCAAAAAGCCAGGTTAGGATCCGGTCCTAGTCTTAGGCTCTATGCTGTTTTTAGGGCCCAGCAGGTTTGTCTGGGCCCTGTGGCCAGACCTTGAACAGCCCCCCCTACAAAACAAATGGAGAAAAGCGGCTGCATCCCTCTGTGCTGGAGCAAGGGGGCCTGCATCTACGCACAGCACCCCCTACCAAGTATGTACTAATAGTGTATCAGTCAACATGCCATATTGTGTACTAACAAATACAGCATGTAGTTGGATAAGTTCTCGTGAATTTAACTAAATCCTAATGATTCACAGCTACATAGTTACATGTACATGTATTAGATCCATATCATTGTTAATCAAATATAAAATATTCCTTTAGACAGTGCACCTTTCTCCACCTTGGTATCATTATTTATTTAAGTAATCCTCATGAATTCCCATGCTTGTTTACCATCTCTCACTCTGCTTGAAAGCATCTTCTTATTCTGCTAAACATAGTATTTCGTCATGCTGGTTGGATTTAATTTACTTGAACTATGTTTTCTGCTTCATGAAGTCTGAATTAGACAGATTTGTGTATTTCATCCCCTTTGGCATTGATTATAACATTATCACAATGCCTTAAGGCTGATTTATGCTTCTGCGTCGAATCGTGGCGACGGGTTCTTATTAGTTAATTTGCCTGGGTTACAGTTGTACTGAGCTGTAATTAGGTTTGTGAATAAGAGTGTGATAGTGGGGACATAGTGGTTATACAGTGGTGTGAAAAAGTGTTTGCCCCCTTCCTCATTTCCTGTTCCTTTGCATGTTTGTCACACTTAAGTGTTTCGGAACATCAAACCAATTTAAATAATAGTCAAGGACAACAAATAAACACAAAATGCAATTTGTAAATGAAGGTGTTAATTATTAAAGGTGAAAAAAAATCCAAACCATCATGGCCCTGTGTGAAAAAGTGATTGCCCCCTAAACCTAATAACTGGTTGGGCCACCCTTAGCAGCAACAACTGCAACCAAGCGTTTGCGATAACGTGCAATGAGGCTTTTACAGCGTCCTGGAGGAATTTTGGCCGACTCATCTTTGCAGAATTGTCCTAATTCAGTTACATTAGAGGGTTTTCGAGCATGAACGGCCTTTTTAAGGTCATACCACAACATCTCAATAGGATTCAGGTCAGGACTTTGGCTAGGCCACTCCAAAGTCTTCATTTAGTTTTTCTTCAGCCATTCGGTGGTGGACTTGCTGGTGTGTTTAGGATCATTGTCCTGCTGCAGAACCCAAGTTCGTTTCAGCTTGAGTACACGAACAGATGGTCGGACATTCTCCTTCAGGATCTCTTGGTAGACAGCAGAATTCATAGTTCCTTTTATCACGGCAAGTCTTCCAGGTCCTGAAGCAGCAAAACAGCCCCAGACCATCAGACCATCACACTACCACCACCATATTTTACAGTTGGTATAATGTTCTTTTTATGAAATGCAGTGTTCCTTCTACGCCAGATATACTTGGACACACACCTTCCAAAGAGTTCCACTTTTGTCTCATCGGTCCACAGAATGTTGTCCCAAAAGTCTTGGGGATCATCAAGATGTGTTCTGGAGAAATTGAGACAAGCTTTGATGTTCTTTTTGCTCAGCAGTGGTTTTCTCCTTGGAACTCTGCCATGCAGGCCATTTTTTGCCCAGTCTTTTTCCTGATGGTGGAGGCATGAACGCTGACCTTAACTGAGGCAAGTGAGGCCTGCAGTTCTTTGGGACGTTGTTGTGGGGGTCTTTTGTGACCTCTTGATGAGTCGTCGCTGCGCTCTTGGGGTAATTTTGGGCGGCCGGCCACTCCTGGGAAGGTTCACCACTGTTCCATGTCTTCGCCATTTGTGGATAATGGCTCTACTGTGGTTCGCTGATTCCCAAAGCTTTGGAAATGGCTTTATAACCCTTTCCAGACTGATAGATCTCAATTACTTTCTTTCTCAATTGTTCCTGAATTTCTTTGGGTCTCGGCATGATGTGTAGCTTTTAAGGATCTTCTGGTGGACCTTACTGTGTCAAGCAGCTCCTATTTAAGTGATGCCTTGATTGTGAACAGGTGTGGCAATAATCAGGCCTGGGTGTGGCTAGAGAAATTGAACTCAGGTGTGGACAACCACAGTTATAGTATGTTTTAACAAGGGGGGCAATCACTTTTTCACACAGGGCCATGATGGTTTGGATTTTTTTTCTCCTTTAATAATAAACACCTTCATTTACAAATTGCATTTTGTGTTTACTTGTGTTGTCCTTGACTTTTGTTTAAATTGGTTTGATGTTCCGAAACACTTAAGTGTGACAAACAGCTCAGAACACACACACACACACACACACACACACACACACACACACACACACATGCGTACACTCACACACACTCTTTGTGTTGGTCCTTTGGGATTTTTTCAGCTCACCATGGAAAAGGATTGCATTTATATGAAAGTGACACGTATGTATCGATATATACAACTGATGTTTAGACTTTTTCTTCTCTGTCCCCTGGTATAGATAATACACATCCTTGGCAGAAGACGGAAGAGAGAGTGTGGTAGTGTGGGGGAAGGGGGAGGACAGAGGAAATTGTTTGAGGATGAGAGAAAGATGAGAGGGAGGAAGGAAGCGCTGTGGTTCAATAGGACAGGAAGATCAAATGGAGACGTGAAGGCAGGAACTAAAAGGTCTGTGAGCATGTGAGATGAGTGACTGGAGGAGATTAAGAGAGAGGGAAGAAGAAGAGAGTTGCAGATGAAGGGGGTAAAGGATGGAGAAAGAAGGTTACAGATGTTTTGCCATGTGAGCCATGAAAAAGAAAGGGAAAATTGAAGGCTTTGAAAAGTATAAAGATGGGGATAAATGTGAAGAATGGGCAACTGAGGAAAAGAGGAATTAAAAAGGGATGGAAAAAAGGCAGAGAGGCCTAGGCTCCCCTGGGATTGTGCTAACCCCAGTAACCCAGTTACCAGTTAGATGAGGAGATAAACCGTCCTGCTGCTGCTGCTACGGTGCAGAGCTCAACTCCAGCCTTCTGTGGCTCTACAGGCTGACTGTCAGTCACCTGCTCCCCTACTGACTGCCTGCATGGCCTATTTGATTTGATTCCTCTGCTTTTCTTTATTTGAGTGTGTGAGGGCATGCATGTGGGGATTTAGTGCAGTTATGTTGAGTAGAAATGGGTGCAGTGAGGAATGGTTTCATTTGTCCTGTGCTGTGTAGTGCACCTATTTTAAAACGGTAATTTATTTACTATGAGAGCCATGTTTTTTAGTTTTTGCAAGCTATACTGTAGAGTCGGGCAACTAAAGGACAGCCTTTTGTAATATAAAGGCTTTTATGGTCTGTGTATGTTCATTGTTTGTTTTCATGGCATAATGCACAAGACTCTTTTATCAGATCTGTACATCCTGGATAATATAAGAAATTGAAAAGTATCTGATGGAAACCCTTGATCTGTACCACAAACAGATGCTTAGGCTTTATGTTCACCATGTCAGTGACATCTGTTTGTAACAATTTCAGATATTTTGCAGAAAAATGGGTAAAAACATAACCCTTTTTCCAATTTTTTTTGTTTAAGACAATTAAGCAAAAAAAACTAACTCTCTTCAGTCGCAAATTGGTTTGTAGCTTTAGCATTAAGGGGCTATGTTAACAATAACCTCTTTTCATAAATGCTGCTGAAAAGCAGGTAAGCATACTTCATTTCCGAGTTATGTGTGATGTAACAGTATTAACAGTATACATTAGTTGTATGTGTGCAATAAGGCAAATGTCGGTCCGCCAACTTCTCTAATAGGATTTTATTAAGCTGTATGTAGTATTTAGGTTAAGGTTACGTGTGTGTGTGTGATTTTGTGTCGCTATTGTGTTTTGTGTCAGTGTATGCAGTGGGCTGTTACAAGAATTTAGTGCTTAATATCTAATCTGATTACTGACCGAGTGAGAGACCAGCAGCAGATGGCTGACTGTGGTTTGTGACTCTATATATCTCCTCTGGTGCAACTGTTTCTATTTAAAAATGAGTTGCAGGCAAAAAAATGTCCTCGATACATTTTTTATCGAGCCCCTCTGAGACTAGGCATGAAGGCCGGGCATGAACTAACAGAGTAGCGGTTATAACAACTGAAGGTATGCTGTGTGTATCATTACCCGTGCACATTCTGGACAAGGGTTTCCACAAAGCATGTTTTGATGTAAATGTATCGCCACCCCCAAGTAGTACAGCAAACGGGTGTACTGCATTTGAAATAATTAGTTTTTGTGTAAACATCATTTTTAGTATACGTGTTAATTTTTTCCAGTTTTACTGTTTAGAAGCGACCGCAACATATTCTGATGTCATGACTAGGATATCCACCAAACACAAAACCTGCCGTCTGCTCTCACACAGTAAACTGAAATGGCATGACAACAATGCAAGGGCATGATGCTATATCAACAACAGAACATAGTCAGTGTGTGGGCTATCTAAATGTTGCCAGGTTTGGAATTCTTTAATCAATCAGTAATCTATGTATGTTGTCTTTTTTGCATAGTCATTGGAAAAGTATGGTGTATTGTAACTTTTCAGCAAATATAGTGCCAACAAGAGTGCTGAAGTGTTTCATAGTCCAAAGCCTCCTTCCCTTTCAAATACAGTGCTGATCTTCACTAAGCTTTTTTTCAAAAAACTATAGTGTAATGTGAGGTATAGTTCACAAAGCTTTGTAATTTGAAGCACTCATAACAAGTACACAGAGTGAATCTGTTTCTGCCTTTTTAGAAAGCCTAGAAATATCTGTAAGTAATGGAGGAGTGACTATAAAGGATTTGCACTTCAAAACCCCACTTATATGTTTATTTTGTGCAAAGAGCCAGTTTAATATTACTAGCTGTACCTTTTAATGTTTTCATCATAGTGATAGTTTTCATCGGGTAGACTGGGTCGGTAGTCATTAGCAAGGCAGCTGGTATTGTTACAATGAGATGATATTAGTGGTATTTCTAGAGGGATTATAGCAGCAGTGCACTCTTTGAGGATTGTTACAAGCCACCTAATAATCCAGTAGTGTCATAGCCACAGTGGTATTATTTTAATTGGATGGTGATGGTAACACTGTAAGAGAGACATTTTTAATCTGATCTTCACTAATCTGTTGTAATGAAGCCCTGAGGCTCTGTTGAATGTGTGGCTATTCATCAGGCCTACAGAATGAGCTCCCTTTTAATTACAGTACACACAAATGCATACACTAGACATATTCATCACCAAATGCCAACCTTTACTCTTTTCAGAACACACTTTGTAACTTTAGCTAAGCACTAACTATTCTGGAATTTTCTGTTTGTTAAACTGCAGCCACTCAGAAAGAAAATGCTAAATAATGTAACATAACCTATTACAGCATGATATAACCGAGGCAGGTTTTTACTTTTTGTATGTCTCAGGAGCTTCTAGGAACTAACATTGACAATGTACATTGAAATACATGAAAGATTACATACTTGGACCGCTTAAACTTTTACTACAGGTGAGTAACAAAGAAAATGTCAGGCTCTTTATATGCAAAAGATTAAAACAAGTCACTTTTTCAATCCAGCAAAGACCTAACAATATATCTAGAAAGCATACATGTTTAACAATTGAAAAAACTGAAAATTGAAAAAGCAAAGCAAAAGGAGTGTATGCGCAAAATAGAAAAAGGGAGTGTGTGTGTGTGTGTGTGTGTGTGTGTGTGTGTGTGTGTGTGTGTGTGTGTGTGTGTGAGGGAGTGTGTGTGTGTGTGTAGGGCAGAAGGAGGGGAAAGGAGGAAAACATTTTAATTGAGTCTCGATGCAGTGGAAAGTAAGCAAGCAGATTGGACAGTACTAATAAATATGCTAATAGCACCACACTCTTAATCAACACTAACTTTAATAAACGGGGCGCACACACACGCACAGGCACAGGCATGTATTTCAGCATGCTTCTTTGACGCTGTCAAAAGTGGTGAACCAACTTTCCCTGGATCAGTTTATATATTTCTGTCTCTGTTACTTTCTCTCTTTTTTCTCAGTATGAAGTGATCTGACCGTGACCTGAACACAACACAGAAAAATGCTGAATGTAGTGATGTGATGTTAACAGTAGTGATTGTTGTGCTTACTACAGCCTGTTCAGAACATGAGTGAAACAACAAGGGTCGACAGTAACCTAGCTGAAAAGACGGTTTGGCAGTTGGAATTATTATGTCCATATTTAGTGGACTAAACAAGTCATCAAATATAAATAAGCAAATCTTTAAACCCTGAATAACTCGGTGATGCAGATCACAATTTTAGACAGGTCTTTTGGAAAAGTATTTAGTTGTAGATTACATCCCCAATACTGTAAATGAGCCATGAAATTAGTCAGTCAATGAGATTCGGTGTACCTGTGTCTCTTTTGTCACCACATGACAGCCAGAATTCACAGTCAGCTGAAAGCAGTCACTGTAGTGATGATGACTCAACAAAGCCTGTAGGGATATCCAGGAAGTAACATTATGACACAGGAAGCAGCAGAGTGTGTGCCTTGCACAAGGATAAAGGTGGCGACACCACTGGGACGGTTGGCCGTTGGTCAAAGTTGGGCCGATAGTGAGCGTCCATCGCCCTTATTTTTTTTTAGCGTGGCCAGAATTTCTGGTAGTGCATCAGAAAAACTGTCTGTGCCACATTGAATTATCTCTAATGTTAAAACCCCACAAATACCAAGTAGATGCCCTGCATACTGGCAAGTGGTTTATTGCTTCTTGGAGTCTAAATAGTTTTGGCATAATTACTGAAGCCCCACAGCTAAGCAAGTGGGCGTTTATGCTGTGAAATGGTGAAATGAGTAAGTCTAAATTAGGGGGTGCGTGTGTTGGAGTAGCGCTGTCCGTAGTACTGAAATGGAGCAATCGATTTAGCAGCCTGGGGTGGCTTTTTGTAATTGTTTTAGATGAGAGTCCCACATTTTGCTCGCTGTATGGGCCTTGCATTTTTGCAGGAGTGCCCTAAAGGCCTCGAGTTGAAAAAACTTCAACTCTGAGTGAAAAAGCGCCAGAAGCTTTGTGTTTTGCAGGTCGCAAAACTTTCTCTGAGCCCGCTTGCTTTTCGTGATTGTAAATAGAACTTTGGCTTTAATTCCGTTTCATCCACAGACTGAAGGGAAGCTACAGGGACAGTCAACAAGAGAGAGCGAGCTGTTTCTATGCGTCTCCCCCTGCTGATTTGGAGTGATTATTGTGTATGCTCTGATGAATAAATGTAAATAAATAAGCTTTGTTTGTCAGTTTTGTTTAGTTGGCGCCTAGGTGTTGTCCAATGTGTTCCAGGCACTGTGGATTTGTGATGTGTTCCGTGACTTTTTCTTTCCCCCTCATCCCCTGGAACAGTATTAGTAGGAAGGCTCCGCATGACGCCAGATGTTGTTTTTTTTTGAAGGAGTTTATTTTAAAATTACCTTTTTATTATAATTTGGCCAAAATAACCTAAGTTTCGAATCAAACATTTTAGTAATGCTACAACTAAAAATTCAATCTGCATCTGATTTTTTTGGGTGTGCCAGCTGCCTCTTTGGGTGGCGCCATTGGGGTGAAGTTAAACCTACAGTAGAAACAACCTTTGAAGAGGGTAAATACATGAAAGACAGAGTCTGAGATAAAAAGGAAGAATCTGTGGAAGTGGATGGTTTGTGCTTGTGTTTGCTTAATTACAAAAGTCTGCTTTGTTAAGCACTGCACTATGAATATTATTGCTGCTGTAGTCTAGGGCTGGGCGATATGGAAAAAATCAAATATCACGATGTTTTTGACCAAATACCTTGATTTAGATACCGCAACGATATTGTAGTGTTGACTATTGGTGCTTTCACAAAATATTTACACAATGAGATTTTTTATAAATAATCATCAGTAATGTGGATATAATGACTAAATGGGTAAAGGCAAATAATAGAACAGTTACAACAGTCTGGTAGGTTCAGAAAATGACATCACTTTACTGTAATGCAGCCTTTAAAACCAGGAAAAGACAACACTTATGCCATATTACAATATTATGATATCCAAAATCTAAGACATCTAGTCTCATATCACGATATCGATATAATATTGCCCAGCTCTACTGTAGTCTCACACTGTGGTAATAGAGTAAATGTGAAGCTAGAATTTAACAATGGATTTACTAATTTACTGTTTTTCTAAATTAGACACCTTAGATTAGATTCTAAGCGCTTATCTGTTAGCTCATTAAGAAAAATGTATCCTGCTTTTAGGCTACAATCCACCTACAGCCGTTACTATTCAAGCAAGCTACTACCCGACTACAGACACTGCCGCTGAACACCAGTATGTCCACAACAATTTACTAATCCTCCCACAGCAAACCTTAGTGTGTCAAGCCAGATTTTAGAAACTACCAGATTGGAAACTGCAGCTGAGCTGCCATGCAACAGACTGGTTTCCTGACTGATGTTGGAATGGCCTGCTGTTTGTGCTTGATAACACTGCCTGCATGGTTGATTTAGCAGCTGGTTGTCCAGTTAGACCAGTATTGGCAGTATTGCCCACCAGGAATTTATTTATTTAAACTCATCTGATTTATGTTGAGCTGTGAGTAGGTCCTTCTAAAAGACATTGTGTCAGTGTTTTGCTGGTTTATATTGACTCTTTACTGACTGACTGACTGACTGACTGACTGGTAGCCTTACTGAAACTCTCTCACTGTGATTTGTTGTCTCAGTATTGCTGTGTCATTACAGTTGTAGTAGTCTCGCTTTGCCAGACCATCCACCACAGCGCTGCGGAGGAGGGTCTGGCTATTCCACACAACATTCCGGGATGGGAGAAAAACGTGCTCTGTTTTTTTGGCATTTCTTTAAACCAATCACATTGTCATGGGCGGAGCTACGCGCTGTACGGAGCAACGGTGCCTCTGCAAAATAGCCTCGGGAAGGAACTTGTTTTGGTGGAATGTGTACGTTCAAAAGTTGTTTTAGTCGTGCAACAGAAAACTCAGATTGGACAGATGGTCTAGCTAGCTGTCTGGATTTACCCTGCAGAGATCTGAGGAGCAGTTAACCTCATAGTTAGTCCTCATAAATCTACCGGAGTTTAAAATTCCAACACAAAGAAAGTGGAAGGAAACAGACATCAGCGAAAAAGACACGCATCCTGCGGAATTTCCTACAGCACCGGAGCAATCCCGGAAATGGAACGTCGTGGATATAGACATACAGCATACAGTAACAGTTTTATTATTATATTATGTCCTTACGATTATTAATGTAGCCTGTTTTGTGTCATGACAAATGTATAGAGTGCAGTACGAATGACATACTGGTGGTGACTGAGAGGTTTTCTGAGTGGGTGTTTTACTGTGTCCGTTATTCTTCCAGCAGTGTGTTTCAAAGGGCTAATGTAGCAATTTTGTTTACATACCCTAATCGCCTTTTTTAACCATATTTTTATTCTCCTCGACTGCGTAATGTTACTTTCACAAAATCCAATCGACTGTATCTTCAGCGAAGATACAAGACGTGCTGATTACAGATTACTCCTTAACTATGAAGTCACATTTTGACCTCTGTCCTCCTTTGTTTGTCCCTCTCTCTTTTTCAGAATATGACGGCCAGTTAGCCCCAGCAGGAGCATCTGAATCAGGCATGGCGTCGTCTTCTTACTTGGAACCCAACCTCAATCACTCTGCAGTGGGTGGTTGTGGGGTTAAATCCAGGTCTGGGATGCCTGGTGGTACCGGTGTTGGTACAAGCGGCTCTGCTGGAGGCCTTGAGCGGCCCTCAGGCTCCATGGACCGGGTTCTGAAGATCTTCCATTATTTTGAGACAAACAGCGAACCATGTACCTGGGCTAGTAATATCAGGCATGGAGATGCTACAGATGTCAGGGTAAGACACACAAACCTTTCTTACCTTTCGAGCCCTCCCATCGTCATCATTTCCCTGACTCTCGCTTTTATTTTTGTTCATACTTCCTCTTGTTTCAACAGGGTGTTATCCAAAAGATAGCAGAGATCCACAAATTGCGCTGCGTGTCCTCTCTGGGCCTCCGTCTGACCCATCTACACTCTGATGCACTCCATTGGTTACACCCTGATTTGGGCGTGTGTCACATCAGGGAGAAATATGAGAAACAGCACCCCCAGGAGGAGTGGAGGTAGAATTACACAAGATTCAATGTTTTACACTCACTGTTTTACAGTCAGCTGTATGTATGAGTAAGCATGCTCCTTCGGTCTCTATGCCTTAGATATGACAGGCATTGAATTTCGATGCTGCAGGTTATTTCATTCTCTGTGTGTGTGTGTGTGGGAGTGCACCCTCCTTCTTTAATGTTGTTTAATGTTAATGTTAAACAGCAGGCCAAGCAACATAACATTACTTTATTCTCCTCAGAGGCTGACAAGAGGATGATCATTACCACAAACATGTCATCTTTATAAATGCCCTATTGGGCTGTACAGGAGCTACACTTGTTTAAGCTACAAACCTGCCAACCTGTACATGACTTGCATGCAATGAGTAGTAGTTACTGGTGTCCTTCAGGCTCATTTAAGACCCTGACGTAAAGGTTCTGTATTACCCTGTTGGGGTTCAAATTCACAATAATGACAGTCTCGCTCTACATTATCCCTTACATAATTTATAGATCCTTATTCTTCCCATTTATTTGATGCAGTATGCCATGTAGGGATGGTCTGCTCTGTTTGATGAAAGGGAATGAGCTGCTAGTTATTTGAAAGCAGCCGTGTCTGTTCCAACCTACACTGAAACTATGCTAGCGCTTAGGTATCTTCAGTTGATATTGTGAACAACTCTCCTTACAATTCAGTCCTTTGTCCTGCTGTTGATGTGTTACACCCAAAGTCATCAAAATTTAAATGAATTCAAAATGAACGAGTTGTTGCTGCTAACATGCAGCCGAGCAGCTCTGCCAGTTGTTGCAGCTTTGCCTCGGAGGGCAGCCGAGCTGCAAGCCCACATGAGCTTCTGCTGCTGCCAAGCTATTGTTAGAACAGCAGAAGTAGCCCAGGGGATGGACTGACTCTATCTCGCTCCCTTGCGTGTTTCTCTCCAGTCTCGTGCGCTCGCAGTCGCTCTTTTTCACTTTGATCTTTCTCTCCATCCTTTCTCTCATCTATCATATCTGTGTTTTCTTTCTTATCCAGCGCTCTCTTTTCTCTCAAACACGCATCTTTCTCTCTCTTCTCACACTCTTTTTGGTTCATTCATTATAGAACGAGGATGTTTTATTTATTTTGCCTTCAGCCTTGATTTCCTTTGTTATCTAACTACAGTGCTGTCCCATCACAGCGGCTTGGAGCTCAGCTCACTACTCCCCTGACCCATTTCTCTCCGCTGTAGTCACTGCAATATGTCAGTCATAAAATAATATGTCACTATAAACAATGATGGCCCATCTGCGTACTTCTCTGGCACAGTTAACTGGCATGTGTAACAGAAGGAATCTCTTTATGCTGTATGGTATTACAAAGTTATCACTCTCAGTTTGTTCACTGTCGGCAAAATATGAAATCACATCTGACTATGCCACCAGACAGTAATCTAGTGAGTAGAAGGGGCATCTTCCAATCTTTGTTTCAAACCCCTGTGTTTGCAAACAGCTGCGTTGCTGAGGTGACGTGGAATCGACATGGAATCGACGGCTCCATGGGTGCTATAATGTAGCTAACATGTACTTTAACCACCTCTGAATGTAGAGCAAGAGGAATTATGGAAAATAGAGCAAGAAACAACCACAAGAAACACATCCCGGCCCACAGTCACTCACTAGTTTCTAGCTCCATACAGCAAAACTTGTGTATCAGAGTTGTGTCATGAATTTTTTTTTAAAGCCTTTTTATGATATGCAACATATATCTATATTTCTTTTTATATTATCTCTTAATGTATAGGAGTTTTTTTAATCGGGATCATGTCGTGGATTCTGTGGTATCCACTTGCATAACCAGGTTTGTTATCCAAGTCTTTGACATACAGTAAGTAAGTCAGGTGCACAAATATTTAAACAGTATAAGTGAAGAGGTCTGTGTATGCGTCAGCTGTATGTATGAGTAAGCATGCTCCTTCTGTCTCTATGGCTTGGACAGGCATTGAATTTGGATGCGTGTGTGTGTGTGTGTGTGTGTGTGTGTGTGTGTGTGTGTGTGTGTGCGCGCTTATTTAGCCAAACTGTCTCTGTCATTCTCAGGTATGAGTTGCGGATGCGGTACCTTCCTAAAGGTTACCTCAGCCATTTCTCTGAAGACAAACCATCTCTTAACTACCTCTATCACCAGGTGAGGCAACACGGCAGGATCACATAAAAAAGAGTAGATGGAAAGTAAAATACTACTTAATAAAAAATCCTCCTTGTCGCTTTTACGTCTCACAAGGCAGACACGATTTGAAACAGATCATTAAAAAGATACTTAACAGATACACTCTGCTCTTACATGGGACTACTGTCCAGCTTTATTTTTACAGCAGCGTTATTTTAAAACATTGTTCTGTCACACTGTTATCAGGTAAAGAGTGACTACATGCATCATATAGCTGATCAGGTGGATCAAGATGTTGCTCTGAAACTGGGCTGTTTGGAAATCAGGTGAGAAACACACACATAAACACACATTTGGTTCTGCCACAAGCAGGACAAAGTCAACAAAAATATTCTGTTTACTCAAACAGGTTCTTGACTATTAGTCAGTGCTTATATCAGAGAAGTTTCCCAGAATATCTGAACTGAAAAATCTATTGATGGCCTTTTAATACTGTTTTCTCCTTCTCTCTTTGAATTTTACAGGAGGTTCTTTAGAGAGATGCCAGGCAATGCCCTGGATAAGAAATCCAATTATGAACTACTAGAGTAAGATTGATTTCATTTGGTCCACACCGTCTCTCATTTAGATTTAGTGATGGTAGATTTCATAAATGTTGTGATTTTGTTATTCTCAGGAAAGACGTTGGTTTGAGAAGGTTCTTCCCCAAAAGCCTGCTGGACTCCCTCAAGGTGAGACTAAACTTCTGTTAATGTGTCACCTCACTGACTAACTGGCCGGGGTCTCCCATTTAAGTTCCATTGCCAGATAACAGAAGTGACAGTGTCAGAAATGTCTCTGGGAATCCTAGTCCAGCTTAGTCGGCTGGATGAGCTAATGGCTATTTGACTGAGCGACCGGCTGACAGGGACACCAACTTGATCACTGAATGGATCTCTGGCTGAATGTCTGATAATCTGATTGTGTGGAATTAAGTTAAACGTCCTGTTGTCACTCACAGTTTGCTTTGTCAGTTGTGCGTTTCTTGGCTCTGAACCAACTTTCTCCCAGAAGGCCTCATCCTTGGAAATGTTTTTTTCTCCCTCTTTATCAGGCGAAGACTCTTCGTAAGCAGATCCAGCAGACCTTCAAGCAGTTCGCTAACCTCAATGATGAGCAGAGCATCCACAAGTTCTTTGAGATACTCTCTCCCATCTACCGCTTTGACAAAGAGTGCTTCAAATGTGCTTTGGGGGTAGGGCAACACTTAATTCATAAAGACAAAAAAGTGTAATGGTGAATAGGGAAATCCATTCATACATTTTCCATACCTGAAAATTCATACTAAGTCAGGAGGATGTTCCTATTCAGCATTCACAGGGAACAAAACATGTAGAGTGGAGTGTTATCTTTAATTTAAAGGGCATGCCAGAATCATAAAGGTGACGCTAGCACAGTCCTGCATCATGTCAGTATACTGCTCTTATACCGTTTTCTACAGCAATGCATTATTACTGTCATCTACAGAATGCAAAGTTTCGTCTGTTCTAGAGGGCATTTCATTTCAAAAGTAGTGAAAACGTATGAGAAAATTAAAATTGTTTTATGCTATCAGTATCACATTTTTGCCAGCACTGTGTGTAGTTAATAAAGCACTTGAAATGTGACATTTATTTTAATACTGTATGTCTCCCACTGTCTTTCTCTCTCCCTCCTCAGTCTAGTTGGGTAATATCAGTAGAGTTGGCTATTGGACCAGAAGAAGGAATCAGCTACCTCACAGATAAAGGCTCAATGGTCAGTATGCACTCAGACAGTTCATCTCACAAGGCCTGACTTTGTCCTCAGTAAAAAGTGTATCCGTTTCAAAATTCACTTTCTTTAAAATATTGTGTATTTGTGTATCGATTCTAGCAGATGTTCCAGTTCTGTTTTTTTTTTATGGACTTAAGAAGGCTTTTAGCACTACTGTATACTGCAGTAGGGCTTAATTGTTACTACTGTATACTGCATGCTTTTATTTGAATGTCAGAGTTGCAATCCACCATACTGCCCTCTACTGGTTGTTCTCTCCAGTAGACAGATTTTCTCTTCTCCCCAGTTGCCCAAGTTGAAAGGAGTCTTTAAATTCCACTGATCCGGTAGTTGTTGTTACACAACAGATAATATGAGCTAAAAAAGGCCATATGTCTCATCAGTAGGTGATGTAATTAGGAAATCTACACAGCTGCATTGGTGGGGGTGGTTGGTTGGTTGGAGGTGCCGACTGCAGTGACAACTCAAAATGCAGGAAAATGGCTGCACACCTGTAACTCCAGTGCTTAAATTGAGTTATTACATTTTAACTTAATGATGACAGGCTGCCTGTTAAAATGTTTATAATTAATTTAATATATCGATCATTGCATGAAAATTGACCGGAGCTTGTCCTGTTTGGCCTTCATAAACCCATGTCTTTCTAGTGCTCATTGTTAGACATACATGACTAACTGGAACCATGGAAAAAACTGAGTCTGAATAAAGTGTACCTACCTATACAGTACGCCATAAGTGATTTTTAATGTTTCTGTATATCTGCCCTTGTCTCTGCAGCCTACACACTTAGCTAACTTTAACCAGGTTCAGTCCATCCAGTACTCTGCTTTGGAAGAGAAGGACCGGAAAGGCATGTTGCAGCTCAATGTAGCAGGAGCTCCAGAGGTGAAAACACACACGCACGCGCGCACACACACACACACACACACACACACACACACACACACACACACACACACACACACACACACACTGCATACTATTACTTTGGCTTTTCCATGAAGGGTGGTTCTTTGCAAAACATTATTGCCTGTTGCAGTCTTGCAGTAATACCTGATTTTGAATTTGTTAAATGATGTCAATGTTTACTATGTGTAATAATCATAAAATAGCATCTGCTTGTTAAACATTGTATTTAAAGTTGTAGTAACAAAAAATCAGCAGGAAAAACATGAAAAGATGAGGGAAAGAAGGAAACAGCACTTGAAGGCGGGTATTGTCATCTACACTACGCCATGAGTGTGTCTGTCGAGATGGGGGGGTGGGGGTTTGCAGCAGGCCTTACTCGTGGAAAAGTATGTGTGTAACAGTGCTAGAGTGTCTGTGTAGGGGTGTGTGTTAGACTGAATGTGTGCTGGTAGAAGATGTTTTCCCTAATAAAGCTCTCATTGTGTCACTGAAGCAACGCTCTGTCCCACTAATAGTGTGTGTGTGTGTGTGTGTGTAGCCCCTCACAGTCACCACAGCATTGCTGACTACGGCTGAAAACATGGCTGACTTGATTGACGGCTACTGTCGGCTTGTCTCCTTAGCTACTCACTCCTTCATTGTCAGAGTCCACAAAGGTAGGATGCACAACTACTCGTATATGTATTTTTGTGTTTACTATACACCCACATTTTGCAGCATTATAATGTTTCAGTTGTTTGCAGTTAATGAGTTGGGATACTTTTTACGTTGCTTAGATGGCAACAGTAACCCGAAGGAAAGAAAAATTAACTTGTACTATAAATAGTACTCAAACTCTTTCCAAACATAAACACCGGATTGAATAACCGGATTGAGTTCAGCTGGTCTTTTCTGTAAATAACTATGGCAGCAAAGAAATGGTTACAGTGATACAGCTTAAACATATAACCAGTCTGTTCTTTGTCTAATTCATGTGTTCATTTTGTGTCTGCAGAGGGGGACAGAGCTCTGCCATCCATCCCCAAGTAAGTCAACAGACTCCTTTTGTCTCATTAGTTGATTTAGCAAGTAAAAAGGTGAGTTTTCTGTGAGACACATAAAAGAGGTGTAGTCGAGGTTCAGATGTTAAGTGCATAAGAAAACATTGTACGATGTCTTCCCTTTCACCAGTGCAACTATGTTTGTTGTCTTCAGTGGTTTTTATCCAGTGGGTTCCATCATTTTGTGTTGCACTTCAGAATCTGCTCTGAGGGAAATTGGAATGTGTGCTTTGTTTTTTGTTCTTCATTTTCTAATGTTCGACATTGTAAAGCTACACACATGACAGGATGTGGGAGGATCCTCCATTTCTCTGGTTGCACTATTGTCTTCATAGCTGCAACTGGACGCTTTAGGTTTAATGTGGGACAAACTGATTTTCTCATGTCTGATCCAGAGTTTCAAATCATGAGAGGCGAATGGAAAAACGGATGGATGGAGTACGGACCCGCGCTGTTTGTGTCTCAGGTATAAGTCCCCGTCTTGCTTTCTCCTTTCCTGTTGGTCTGTTTCTCCCTGTTGTTTCCCTGTCTGTCTGCTGCTCTAAATGTCATGAATGACAGTGACTGCTAACAGTTAGATAAAGGCTTCATAGATATGTGTGCATACTCTGTTTCCTCTATAAAGCCTCATCTGTGTGTGCAGTGAAGAGTCCTTGTCTCGCCAGATGTTCCCATGGAGAGCTTTAGTCACTGTCCCTCTGCCTCTACCCTGCCTGTCTACTGACCTCTGACTAACTCACAGTGATAGAGAATGAAATTAAAATTAGCCTTGACTATAGTATCTAGTCTATAAATAATATCTTATTTTCATCTGTTGCAACAGTAAACTAATACTTATCTCCCCTTCTTTCCCTCTCTGTGTGTGTTTCATGCTGCATGTGGCTTCTGCAGGTCACACTAGTGGTGATGGTAAACAACATTCTTTCTATTAACCATCCTAAATTAGAAACTCAATGGAATTCCTGCTCTGTCTCTTCATTTGGGGTACTGTACTGTATGTGTACAGTATCTCTGTATCTGCCTGTAACTGGTCGGCCTTATCCCGGATGACTCAACCTGTTATTCTTCAACTTGTTTCTCTGGAAAGAATGAACGTTTCCATCCCTCCCCTCCCCTTTCCTCTCTTCTGTGTCTATATCTCCCTCTCTTTCTCTTTATTACACTCCTCTGTCCTACATTCCTCGTTTGCAGCTGTTTTGTAGTACACGAACGTTTAAATTGCTGTGCATGTGTTTGGAATCGGGTATGGTGACGGCCTTTTGGAAAGGTACATCTGTCTGATGATGATGATGTGTTTCTGTTGCCATTTTTACTCTATTTGTCTTTAACGGTGTGTTCACAGAACTCTTGAGTTGGATGCAGGGATTTTACTTGTTATATTGGTAGTGGGGGATCAAATTATTTTACAGTCAAGTGTTACAGTATTTCCTTAAAATCCAGGTGATATCTGGATATGACATTTTGATATTGATAATGGGACTTTTGGTAAGTTGTAATTTGAATGCTGTCCGGGCGACTCAGCATGTTCTATCAAAGTGGACTTTTATATGTGAGCTTTTTGTCAACTTTCTCTTGTATCTGTCTTTTGTGTGTCACCAACTGAGACATTTCTTGGCTCTTTTTTTCCCCCCTCCCCACTGTCCTATGCAGAAACAGACGACTATGCTGAGATCATAGATGAGGAGGACACATATACCATGCCTTCAAGTAAGTACACACACATGCACAGAAACATTGTAGCTATTGTGATAAGCAGAGGCACAATGTCACAGGTGTCATTGTGCATCTGTGTGTGTGCTCTGCTGATCAGTTGACCTCCCCTGACTTGTGCAGCGAGTGTTAGTTCATATGTGTGCAGGTGTAAAGGTTGTTGAGGTGACGGGGAGAGAGTGAAAGGGAGCCTTATCTCAGGTCTGTAGAAGCCATAAACGTGTGTTTGGATGATTTCTGTGTCTCTCTCTTGGGCCTCACCCCGTGGTTGTTTTATATTCAATGAAAACATCATCAATGACAAGGTAACACATCTGTAATGCATTTTCTAATCAAGTGACTAGCACTGTGAAATGTGTTGGACCCAACCAACATTATTCAGAGAGTGCAGAGTGTCTTGAAATGCTGTAAACGAGCTGTTGTAATTGTTGTTCATCACACTCCATCATACAGGAGGATTTAATGATACATTGGACCAAACTATAAATCTATTCAGGGCTACGGCTTTGAATTAAACTCTTTTTTAGATTGGTGGATAAAAGGATGGCAGGCAAAATAATAACTGAGGCTTGAATGGATCTACATTGTCTGTAGTTACATGTAGCAATCTTGTATAAAAGGGGAAACCACTTGAACCACATCTGTCTTTATATAAATAGGTCTGCAATCGGTTAGTAAGTTGTCACAAGCTTCCTCAGGCAGCTTTGAGACATCTAGCCACAATGTTTACGTTACAGTAAACCTTTTACAAATGGCTGTATCTCCTGCTAATCACTATAATGATAAGTGTTCATCTTGACAATTACATTAATGTAGAGGTTTATCTGGCCTTGTAGAGGGCCTGCTGTGCTGCTGTTGCTGCGGAGTAGTGCCTGATAACCAGGTTTAAGTGGTCACGCTACATAGGCAACATTTAGAGGCAGTGAAGATAGGCGATATCACCTTAACGTATGAAGGGGAAAGGAACTGGGACGTTAAGTGAATGATTTTTACCGACAAAATTCCCCATTTAACCTGCCTCAAAATGTTGTCTGGGTATAACAAGCATAAGTTGTTCATGCAACCAAATTTCAACATGGCTTTGCTTTTTGAGCATTCATAAACTATACAATAGCTTTCACCAGAGTCCTGTGAACAGTTGTAAACACACAAACGTATACCGAGAGAACAAGCAAGTCCAACATCTTAGATATAGCTAGATGTCCATACTAAACATTGTATCCATGCTATTTACTAGTCTGTCATGTTGCATGACTTTCTTAGATATGGATACGGCTGATTTAGTTAGAAGTTATCTAGTAAGATTAATACACTAAACACACTTATGCCAGCCAAGGTGCTGTTTAGCTGTTTATGTCTAGACTGAGCAGTTTCAGGGTTTCAGTGTCTGTTTTTTTTTTGGTTTTGTTAAACAGCAGGATGCTAAGCAATTGAAGGGGTCCATGTGGTGTTTACATTTAGTTTGCATTATAAAATACACATTTTGTGAACTGTTGAAGCTGGCTAGAGGTGACCAATGGTGTGCGTCTTTGTATGAACACAACAAAAAAAACTTCTACAGATCAAAACACACCAGAAGGTTTTAAATATCCTAAAAAAAAGTCATTTTATATGATAAGGGATACATTTGTGAAACCTATATAGTAACTGACATACAGTACCTCGAACTTAACTGCATCACTATCACACCCACAATCATGGCAATTATTAAAGACTGCAGTCACAATTTACAGATCTCTGTACTCACAGCTAGTTATTTCTGTCTCCTATCACTAACCCATTTTCCCAGAATACTATGGACTAGAGCAAGGTAATAAGTCTGGTTGTATTGTGATGGCACTTTGATTTGGTGGTTGTTGTAATCCTTATTTTATGTTTGCTTGCAACTGTAAAATAAAAATGAATTTATTTCTGTTATCTCCGTACTGCGTTGATTTGACCCCCCCCCCTCCCCCCTCCCTGTTGATGTTTGATGTGCTGTCAGTGCTGATGGTAGCTTCCGAACTGAACCCCTGTTGTTGAACAATGATCTTGTTGTGTATTTTACATTTTTTAATCGAAAAACAAGTCTAAACAAACTGTATTCACTTACATGATTGTAAAAATCAATACCATTTGACGAAACACATTTACTTGCTCAGGGTAACAAATACATGGAAACAGTTCAAAAACATTTTATATATTGTTAAACCAGGCAAGTTGTGTCCGGAGGAGGTAGTGCAGAGAGAGAGAGAGAGAGAGAGAGAGAGAGATATTAGGGCTGTCAAAATAACGCGTTAATTTAGATTAATTAATCATAACTAAATAACGCGTTAAAAAAATTAACGCAGATTAATCCATTCCATATTGACGTTTGCATACAGACGAAAATCTGGTGCCACTGATATGTCTGCGCTTCTCTCTGATGCTCTGAAACAGACGTTACAGGGAACACAAACCCCGCTGCATGTGACGCTAGTTAACACAATACTCGACAGCAGCTAACGTTAGCCTACCGCTAGCTAGTAGCTGGATTAAACACGGTTACAATGTTGACAGCTAACGCTAAACGGTGTAAAGTTTGACTGTGTTTTACTGTAGAGGATTCAACACTGGTATGTAACAATCTGCAGCTGCCGTCGGAGAAACAACACAGACGGTGCGTTCAATGAAACTGGTAAACTACAGTCTCGTGGTGCATTTGAAGTTATTGTAAATGTCCGACGGCAGCTGCAGATTGTTACATACCGGTGTTTTTTTGTGTGTATGTATGGTAACATTTTAAACCCAAACCACTAACAAACAGGGCAGTCCCACTCCATTGTTTAACCATAATGATCGACTTTTTTAAGATCAGATTACATGGGCGACATTTAGAGGCAGGGCACACAGGCATTAATTATGACAAAGTGTACAACCTCATTTAGTCTCTTTCCCACGACAGGCATTTTGTTGCCCAGCATAGTTGTCTCTAAAGGTCGCATGCGTGCTGGACATTTCACAGCCATAAACCGTATAAAAGTGAAGTCAGAGAAACCTGTATGCTCATGCTGCTTATATGGACTAAGTCAGGTCAGCAAACCACCAGCCTCCCAACAGCCAACATTTCACAGACCTTGACATTCTTTTGATTTTCTTAAAACTGTATATTAAAAAAATGGTGCATTTTATCTAGATGCACTTGACAGAAAGTACAGAAGAAATTTGACTGACTATAATAACAGAGATACAACTTTCTTTTGTACTATGCAAATGTTCCACTGGTCCTAAATCAGCCTGTGAGCTTTGAATTGCTGCCATTATACAATCCACCTGACTTTATCCATATTACATTTAATTTAATTTGGAAATTCATGTTCATATATACATTGAGTGTTGCTGGCTGTTGTTTGTCCGTGTTACATTGGCCTGTCTGGCTGTGGTTTCCTGATGCTGTTGTTGCATGCTGTTGACATTGAGCTATGCTGATTGCTATAAAAACTAAGCTTGTCAGAGTAGGAAGGTGCATTGACTTTATTCATCTGGAAATGCAGGGTAATCACATTTTAAAAGCAAAGATGGCACCACATAATGTTGCTCACATGAAATTAAAGTTCAACACAGTGAGCTTTGGTCTAAATTGTTTCATTCACGTTTATAGAAATTTGCTGGAGGATTGTTTCAAAAGCTGATCATCAACATAATCCGTTGTATGTTTTTTGCCTTTTAAAGAACGATTTTAACAGACTTTGCACATGACAAAGCACTCTGACAAGCTGGGTAAATGCAAGTGCTGACTAAGAAGTGAGTGTGGGCACTGATGTATGTGTTTGATCTGAAGGTCTTCTCTGTGTGTGTGTGTGTGTGTGTGTGTGTGTGTGTGTGTGTGTTCACGTCTATGTATATTGCATATATAGCACGGGACTATGAGATTCAGCGAGATCGTATTGAGTTGGGACGCTGCATAGGTGAGGGTCAGTTTGGAGACGTCCACCAAGGAGTCTACATCAGCCCGGTATGTACAGTAGTCTCTTTCTCACACACACAAGCGTTTAATATCTGTTTAATATGGTACCTTTTATATATCGAAATAATCTAATTTAATAGCCCACTTTAGATGGTCCTTTATCTAGAAGGGGTTGACAGGTGGCAAGAAAGCAAATCCATGCACATGTTGTAGCATTAATCCCTTTACTCACGTGACAAACACTTCTGTAGATACAAAAATGGTTCATCTTCTTACATTTAAAGTAAAGGAAAAGTTAAAATTATACATATTTTAACCCCTATACATAGGGGTGTAAATCACATGTTTTATCATGATACGATATTAAATTTGATTCTTAGGACAACAATACAATATCTGCTGGTATCACAAAGTCTGCCACGATACAATTTTGATTCAATTCAGCGACGGATACGAGACAAAAAAAAAAAAAAAACTGAACTTGAACTCACAATAATTGCACATATACAGTATACTTGTAACAGAAGAAAATTGATTTAATGGGCTTGCCACTGAATAACCATGATATACTTACAACTCTTGTTAATTAAGTTTCAATCTAATATTTTCGGTGAATTTAAAGACAGTGAATTTGCTGCATCATGTGGTTCGCTTGGATCGGTTTCTTGCAGGAGAACCCAGCCCTGTCTGTGGCAGTGAAGACGTGTAAGAACTCAACGTCAGACAGTGTCAGGGAAAAGTTTCTCCAAGAAGCACGTAAGCGTGTGTGTGTGTGTGTGTGTGTGTGTGTGTTTCTAAGTGTTACCTGCCAACAAGACCTGTGCCGTCAAGAGTTTGCAGAATAACCATTTTAGTACAGAAAAACTTGCAAGCTGTTTGTGAACTGACCTCTTCTTTCCCTGCAGTGACCATGCGTCAGTTTGACCACCCTCACATTGTGAAGCTGATGGGAGTCATCACAGATAATCCGGTCTGGATCATCATGGAGCTCTGCACACTCGGAGAGGTAGGACACTGATAAGAATTTTGTTTTGTACAGCATCTGCTAGTTTACATGGATGTGTGCATGCGTTAAAAGACTGTTGTACAGTATAAACATAGACCCTAGGGCTATATTTTTTAGTATTAGTTTAAAGAAAGAGGGAATTTATCGAGGAAAAATTAGATTTTTAAAGTTTGGGTGTAAATCCGATCATAAAAATATCATCTTCAGAGCAAACACTTTAACTGCGTTTTAAATGATTTTTAGTTTCTATGCCATAGCTCCTTTTTTGTTTTCCATTACATTTTTCTCTTCACTTTGTATTATTATTATATTATTCTGACCTGTGTTAACAGTGTCTTCTTGCAGCGTGAAACACAACAAAATTTAGATGCATGGGGACAAAAATCCAGGGGGAAAATTAAGTGTTTAAAAAATTAGGGAGCGTTTTAAAAAGAAATTGAACATCTTCCTTACTAATTAATAAATTGCTTTTACTTTGGTTTGACAAATGATTTGTTTAACGTTTATATATTATTTTTCTGTTTGCATTGGTTCTGTATATTGGTTTTCTTAATAAACAAACTTTATTCCTTAATCGTCACATACACACAGTACAATGTAGTGACATTCTATTACTGCATTTAACCCATCCTAAGTATTAGGAGCAGTTGACAGCTATACATACAGCGTCCGGGGCTCAACTTGGGGTTCAGTGTCTTGCTCAGGGACACTTTGACATGTGGCCAAAGGAGCCTGGGATTGATCCACCAACCTTGTGGTTGAGGGGCAACCATTTTACCTCCCACAAGCCACCCAAGCACACACACAATAAGCACATTTTAAAGCAAATCTGAGCTCATGATGCAGCACACTACATGTGTAGGCAGCAGAACAGTAGACAACTGGCCATCTAAAACGCACCCACATGCTCTACACATTCTGTTATTGACAAGAAGGATAATGTCCCCTCTAATTACTCCTCACATAGTTCCTGTCTATTGTTACAATGGCACAGCTTGTTTTATAGAACTGTTTAAATAACTGTTATTGTTCCTCTCTTTCTACCCCTCTATCTCGGTTTCTCCTTCTATTTCTCTTTGTCTCACTCATCATATCTCTGTCTACCTCCTCTACTTTTCCTGATGTCTTTCCCTGTTTCTGTCTTCTGTTTGTCACCATCAAATTGTGGATCTCTCTCTCTCTCACCCACCTCTTTGTCTGTGTTTTTTCCTCTCCGTCCTCCATAGCTACGGTCATTTCTCCAGGTGAGGAAGTACAGTCTTGACTTGGCCAGTCTCATCTTGTACTCATACCAGCTCAGCACGGCACTGGCCTATCTGGAGAGCAAGCGCTTTGTACACAGGTATGCATTAGGGGTCTCCCAAAACCTCTAATATATCAGAATATTTTAAAATGATAAAAGCTAGTATTCCACTACTAAATTAATAGTTGTGCTAAGTGGCCAGTGCAAAATAACATCACATATGAAATAGTGGTTCGGTTTACCCAACAATTTTTGTTTACAAATGATCATGTATATCTAGGGCCCTAGATCTAGGGCAGTTGAATGTGACAGAATATTCTTTTACGGCAAATACATATTTTCTGTAAACCACAGCCTGGTGTTGCCACCTACTGGAAGGCTGAATGCTGGATACTAGCGATCTTATGACATGAGAGAGAGTAAATTATTACTTCATGTGACAAGTGTCCAGTCTCATAGATAAACAGAATAAATGTCAAAGTGGCAAGGATTTTCTCTCCATTTTAATTCTGTCCTCCTCAGGGACATCGCAGCACGGAACGTGTTGGTGTCTACAGTCGACTGTGTAAAACTTGGGGACTTTGGTTTGTCTCGATACATGGAAGATAGCTCTTATTACAAAGGTAAATACAACACCTCTATACACGCACAGTGTTTCCATAAATGCACACTTCACCGTCTCCTTTTAACCATCTTCGGTCTGTCATAACACTTGGAGGAAATCAGCATTAATATTTATTGGACTGACAGGAACTAAGCCGATCATTAAAGTGTAACTGATTTTTTTAGCTTCTAAAGGTAAACTGCCTATTAAGTGGATGGCTCCAGAATCAATCAACTTCAGACGGTTTACCACAGCCAGTGATGTCTGGATGTTTGGTAAGTTTAAGTCTGTGTCGTTTTCTTCCTTTCTTCATTTCTATGTCAGTTTTGTTATGATGTTTAGTGCTGCAACGGTCGGTTTGTTGTTTGTGGTTGGCTTCTGTTTAACTGTCTACTCTTTGCAGCATTTAAGAGCCAATAGGTGGCTGTCTCAGTCTCATAGTGAGTGCGTTTTTTCAGTTTTTCTCTCTTTCCATAGGCGTCTGTATGTGGGAGATCCTAATGTTCGGCATCAAGCCTTTCCAAGGTGTGAAGAACAACGACGTCATCGGCAGGATAGAGAACGGCGAGCGACTGGCGATGCCCCCTCAATGCCCTCCTACTCTCTACAGCTTGATGACAAAGTGTTGGTCGTATGATCCCAGCAAGAGGCCACGCTTCACTGAACTCAAAACACAACTGAGGTACTTAATGGATTGTGGTTTGAGAGTGTGTGAGTGTCTTTGTGTGTCTCTGTAAGTGTGAGCAGTTCAGTGTCTTGCTCAAGGACACAAACCACCAACGCTCTTATCTCTCCAGCGTTGTGAGCGAATGTTAAATTATTATATCTGTATGCTTTACCTCAGCTGAAGAGTGCACCGGCATTTTGTTGTCCCTCATAGTAAGCTTTGGGTGTAATGTATTGGCTGAAAGAAGCTCAAAGAATATGATTTATGGAAAAAAAAAAGATCCAGTTGTGATATTTGATCAATGTAAATCCTACTGCTTGTTATTCTTTGCTCATTTCCCAGTCATAGTTAAGATAAAGGAATGTGCTACAGCAAATGATATTTTCCAGAAGTAAGGTTTTCTTTCGCCTTCCTAACACCAGGTGTCACTGTCTGTATTAATCATGGTAATCTAAGAAGATGAACGGAGCAGACAAAGAGCTACAGCAAATATTAAGCATTTAAAATTAAGCAACATACTTTGGCCTTTGTCTTTGGCTGCTGGTTAAACAGCAGACCAGAATGAACCATTAAAGATGGATGGACAGTCAGATACAGGTAGGTAAGCAGAAAGACAGGGATTTTATCCAGCTAAGGTCACATTTACATGCCTTCCTATTTTCATTGAGATGGCAGACTAGATCATTTCAGTGTCTTGGCAGGAAGGAGATTTGTGTGTGCTCTGATTTAATCCACTTTAAAATACTGCATTCAATTTTAATGTTCGTGGAGGCAGCGGGGAAGTAATTTCCTGTGTGGTGTGTAGTGAGAGGGTACATGCTATAGATATTGTAATGTCACTCCATCTGAATTATATAGATAAAAATGTACATTGTAATTTTAACATATTTAATATCCCAAACGTGCAGATTTTTGACAGCAGTTACTGGATGTGAAGTATTACATTTTGCCCATACCTTTTCTGCAGCAGTATCATTTACTGAACTATTTGAAGAACGTTCAATCGTAATCACTTTCACCTCTAAGGGTGTTTTGGCGTTGATCGCACCCATACTAGCTGAATAATCTAGGATTCGTAGTACATTTTTACCCTTGTTTGTATACAAAGGACAACAGTTTCTACATGGTTCAACACCCTCAAATTAAACCTCAAAGTCCTGACTTTAACCTCCATAGTGATTGCTTCTTTGTACAGAGTCAAAACAAATACTTGACAGACTTCACTTTACCTCCTGTTTGGGCTGATGACATGGTTGGCATGGTAACATAGATGTGATGATGACAGAGATGGATTAAATGAGATATCTCGGCCACGCCTTGCCTCCTTGTTAAAAGATACATCAGTGCCTTGTTACTAGCTTTGCGAGGAGACAGATTTGCAAAGAGAGAGATTTTATCTATCAAGAGACGATATCCTGTGCGTGTAGTGATCAGATAAGGCAGAGCTAGACAACACTGTACGCAATTTAAACACTTGTTGCGTAAGCCCCAGGGTGAATCCCTGTGATATTCCCTTTTAAACAGGAAGGGTCCAACCTATTCATGAGTCACATAATGTCATGCAAATAACCGGGAAAGACAGCTAACCATTTGTGAAATGTTTGATCAAATGTACTGCGAGTTGCACTCAAAAGACAAAAAGATTTTAAGCTTCTTTTTTTATTTAAATACCAAGAACATTGGGGCACGGTGTCAGTCATCATCATGTGCCAAGGGGAGAGGGAAAAAACTCCATAAACCTGACATGTTTGATGATTTATGCCAGCCAGTGTGGGGTTACAGTGTGTGATTATAATTAATGCTAACAGACAAAATCACATCCACAGCTCTCAGAGCATTGTTCTTCCCAGCATGCAAAACAGGCACACAAGTTGAATTTAACTAAATTTGAGATCTTTCTGTATTGTAATGTTGGATAAGACCTTTTGCTCTGCTTTATGTAACAAAGTTGGGACTCCTCTCAAGACAGAGAAACAGCATTAGCATTATATTAAATCTAAGACTTCTGACAACCAGCGGAACTAAAGTGGGTGAAGTGATATTTAAGAAGTCAGTAAAATTAGTACAATTTTTCGAAGGCAGAATTGAATGAGGGTAGGCACTATTTCTTTTTCATACATTAGCAGTAAGTAAGGGTACAGTGGAAGTAGAGCTTTCCCAGCTACCAAGACTCAACAATTTGTAATTATTGAGACATGAACAGACCTGCAGTGTTTTAGAAGCGATGCTTCAGCTGATGGCAAGATAGACCGTAATAACGGGAGTAGTGCTGGTGCTAAATAACAAAACTAGAGTGAGTTTTGGATGGCTGCTGTAAAAGTACAACTAGCAGAGTACAAACTAAGGCTATGTTTAGACGGAAACGATCTGAAGAGAAAACACAAAAGTGGCGTTGCGTTCTCACTTTTTATTCTGCGTTTAGACAAGCGTTATGGGGGGGAAATCTGCAAAAGTGTGTGAAATACGATCCACCAAGTCCGCGCGCCTGCGTAGAACCTTCCTTCTACTTGTCTCCCTCTCCTCCTCCTCTCTCCCTCTCCTCTCCCTTGTAGCCCGACGCGAACAACAAAAGCTGACAATTTTGTTTGGACAGACGAGGAGGTGCAGTTATTGCTCCAAACAATGCGCGGCGCGCCACACACACACACACACACACACACACACACACACACACACGCGGCACACACACACAGTGCGTTTTTACCCTTTTATACGGGAAAGCGACGGTGGAGCGTTTTTAAGATTTCCACTCTGGAGGGTGGTTTCACTTTTTTGTGTTTTTAAGCCCCAAAAATGCTATCACCGTCTACACGAAAGGCACATCTGATAAAATATTTTGTCGTTTTCACCCGCGAGAGGATTCGTGTAAACAGGGCCTAAAACTCTAAAGTGGAAACAGTTAATGAATCTTATTTGCACAGATAGATTTTACATGAATTTCCCAGTGAATTTAAGTAACGTCGGGGTCTCAATAGTCTATATCCTCGACGTTCCACTTCCGGGATTGCTCCGGTCCCTCCTGAAATTCCGCCGGATGTCCCTCATTTAGGCCGGATGCCCGTTATCTTGGGCTTTCTTTGTGTTGGCATTCTAAACTCTGGTAGATTTATGAGGACTATGATTTACTGCTCCTCAGATCTCTGCAGGGTAAATCCAGACAGATAGCTAGACTATCTGTCCAATCTGAGTTTTCTGTTGCACGACTAAAACAACCTTTGAACGTACACATGTTCCACCAAAACAAGTTCCTTCCTGAGGCTATTTGGCAGAGGCACCATCGCTCCGTACAGCGCTTGGCACCGGCCATGACGATTGTGATTGGTTTAAAGAAATGCCAATAAACCAGAGCACGTTTTTCTCCCATCCCGGAATGCTGTGTGGACTAGCCAGACCCTCCTTTGCAGCGCTGTGGAGGAAGGTCTGGCAAAGCGAGACTATGGTCTCAAGGTCCTCAGATGAGACTTGTACACTGCTGAACCTTGGGGTAATACCAGGTTTGCACTGATTCCTTTTATATCAGAAATATGGGAAGTCGCAATAAGTGCCGAAAAAGCAACAAAATGTCGAGAA
Source organism: Sander vitreus (assembly GCF_031162955.1). Classification (NCBI taxonomy): domain Eukaryota; kingdom Metazoa; phylum Chordata; class Actinopteri; order Perciformes; family Percidae; genus Sander; species Sander vitreus. Next base: position 19,088,258 of record NC_135860.1, on the reverse strand, counting down.
AAGTGACAAAACGTTGGGAAAAGTGACAAAAACAAGGATAAAAACTTGAATAACAATGGAAAAAAATCTGAAAAGCCTGCAAAAATGGAAAAAAAGAACAAAAAAAACATTGAGAAGGGACAACAAGTGTATTTTTCATGCTCGACAGGAAGACAACACAAGGGTTAAACCGTGATAAACAGTGGTATTCCAGACTTTAGCTTTCTCATTTTTACACAGAGCAGTTTCCCCAAATTGGATAATTAAGCACAACAGATTTTGCAGTCATTTAGTCTGGACAATACATACCACTTACTGCATGTGAGTGCGGTTACCTCGAAAGATTACTTACAGGATATCATGAAGTGTTGAAATGAGAGAATATTTCTACAGGTATGTTTCACACATCTTTTCTTATCATTCAAAACTGAATTCACTTGGAGAAAACTAGGTACAATGTACGTCATTTGTGTTCATATTGTTAATGTTGAGGCTTGAAACATGTTCTACTCGTATACACAAGTAGAACACAAGGTATAGCAGCACAGCAAGATGCCATTGTTTCCTTCAACATGCACATTCTCTCTCTGTCTTGTTCTCTTTCTCTTTCACATACACAGAAACCGGAAAATAAGAGTGAATATTTAACCCCTGTGGTTTTATGAGTTTGCTTAAAACCAGCATGACTCACACCTTAAATTCCGCCATGATTGCACTGCTAATGTTCTCAATGTCAGCTTTGAGCTTTTCCACAAATTCTACTCCTCTTACACACTCTTTGCCTCCTTTCCAAACTCTGCTTTTTGTGCTCTTTAAAAAAATTAAAAAACTCTCCTCCTGACCTCTTTCACCTCTTTCACTGTGACCTCATAATCTCGCTTTCTTATTTTGGCTCCAAGCGAGTACTGGCCCCCACATCGTGGAGGTCCGATCATTAGCCTGACACATGTACAATATGTTTGTGCTTGTATGTTTTAATGGGCTGAAAATCCAGTGTGGAAAAGTACATGTGAACTGCATTTGAGTGCAAAATCTGACAAATTTAAGAACATTTATTTTAATTGACTGTGATATGTTGGCATGAAGAAATGAGGAACCCTCAATGTGCCTCATCCAGTGTCTTGGAAACCAAGTCAATATTGACCACGTTAACTGTGGTCACTGGCTATTAATAGGGGAAAGTCATGCCGTATAAGGTTATACAATTTGGTTTACTTTCGGTCTGGCCGGCTTTTATATCATAATATCAATTATAGTTCTCTCCTGCCAAATATGCAGCTCTCAGCTACTACTACAGTTTTCCGTGTGTGTGTGTGTGTGTGTGTGTGTGCGGGTAGCCAGGAGTTACAGCTTTCCAAAGAACAGAGAGCAAAAAAAAATAGACAGAGAGAATGAAAGAAGGAAGGAAAAAGGCGAGCAGAACTACTGCAGTGCTGTACTCCCATGGTGAAAGCTAGCGTATCAAGGCTCCTAAATCTCAGATCACATTATCCTGATAGTGAAGTCTGTGTGTGGGGAAGGACTACACAACAGGGTATATTTGAGTCTTCCTGCCAAGAGTAGTAGGTTTTATCCTTTGAGCGTTGCTGGGATCCTTTGCAGTTATTCATGTTGACCTTCAGTAACGTATCAGTGCTGATAGCCACTGTCTTATTATCATTTTAGTGGTTACTTTATTCTCCTAAAAGGGCTTGACTGGATATACTCTGGTGCTATTGGATTGGCCTGTTCCTAAGGTAAAGTATTGTCTCGTCTACGTGCCTTTCTGTCTCATTAGGCTTTCTAAATGTAGTGTCAGCCTATAATAGAATGAATAGTTTATTTGTGTACAAGTGTGCTGCATTCAGTGGATGCTACTGTACTGATGGGTTCAATCCAGAGCTGTTTCGGAGCAGCGATTTAATATGCCTCTTAAACATAAACACTAGTCTGTTGTTTGACTGTCCTCCATTGATCCTCTGGAAGAAATGTGTCTCCTACTTAATACATAGGTTCACATTTTATCAAGTCTGTCTTAAAACAAAATTTATATACGCGTATGTAGATTGAAACAGTTATTGGATGCTGTAATTGTCCGTCCTGTACTGCAAAGAGATACTGGGTAGCTGCGCTCAGGTGAGAAGTACGTCAGAGTAAATCAAGGCGGTGCTGAAAGTCCAAGATTGTGCAGTCAGCCCAGCAAGCTGAGTACATAATGTAAACAGGCCTTGTTATTCCAGGTGGCAGTGTGGTGTAGGTGGGGGAGGAGACAGTCAGCATTGATGTTGCCAGGTGCTGATGTTATTATCGTCACACATAATCATGCATGATGTCATTTACTGTTGAACTGTGAGGCAAGGTTGGCAGATGTAGTCATGACTGGTTTATAATGACTTTGCTTGTTAAATAGACATTCAATTTAAAAAAAAGAGTTACAATGCTGCTATGCTGTTACTGTGAAAATGAAAACTTATAAAGCTAAACTCAAAGAAAAGGAATAAATTAAGTTTTAGAACTGAGATTCATTTCAATATAACCTTTTATAACTTTTTATTATCACTGTCGGGCTAAGTAAAGTAAAAAATAAAAGATTGGATCTACTATTAGTGCACAGTGTTCATCCAGATCATTTATATTCATATGAACCAAAAACACATAATGCTAATAATACCTGCCAATGACTTGACTTGAAGATGCAACCAAATAATTAACTGTGATTTTAAAAATACAAAAACTAAACTAAAACCAACAAATATTTGAAAATCAAAAAGTCAAATGGAGATCAGTTAAAAAAGAATGTAAATCTTAAAGCCAAACAAATTAATTACATACATAATTTGTATCATTCAATTATATTGAAAGAAGGCAATCTGTAATAAATAAATACATTCAGAAGTGATTAAAAAAACATATTTTAACTCTCTGCAGATGCTGTTGGATCTGTTTAACTGAATATTTGTGTGGAAAACTGTTATTTCAGTACTAATATTGTTGTGTTGTGATGGAAAAGAAGACCTGACAGGAGACTGACTTCGACAGGTGCAAGGACACACACACACACACCACATACACGGCAGGGGACAACAGATGATGGTGATACTAGAAATAGCTCTTACCCTTGTTGAAGATCAGAGAGTAGAAAGAGTGTGTGGAGAGTGTGTGTGTGTTGGATTGTTCAACCAGTCACTTTTCTGTTTTGTTGAACCGTCAACTCTTCAGCAGCAGCTCCTTTCTCTGGGAATCTGGGTTTGGTTTAGCAGCAGTTTTCCCAGGGAACAGGTCAGTAGGGATCATTTTAGCGAGTAAATTCTGTGTGTTATCTTTGGCTACATTAGACCTAAAAAATGTTGGGTTTGGGGTGTGGGATGTTGCTTCACCTCCATATGATTCAATTTAATCTTAAGCAATATTACTCATAAATGTACTGCTTTGCTTGCTATAACAGTTTTGCCTGACACAGAAAAGAGATGGTATCAGTAGTTGGAGTGAATATACAGTGACGGGTAAACGTTGAAACCATTAGCTTAGAGTGAATTTAGTCTTTGTTAAGACATAATATTGAAATTAAAGTAGATGTTTCATTATAATAGCTGACCATTCCCGCACTATTGCAAGGTAGAGCGAGATGAATTGTTTTTATTATTGTATTACTGTATTGTCTCACTGCATGTGATGAGGAGTTACTTGAGTATTGTGGGATGAACTGTAATGGTAGTAAGAGACTGAGCAATAAGACATTTAGTAACAAAATGCAATGTGTTTTTCCTGTGACTTTAGTAGTTTGTGTTTTTACTCTCTGTACAAATGCGTTTGTGTGGGTGTTACAGCACACAGTAATGAAGCTCTGACATACTCAACGATGTATGTGTGTTTGTGGAGTTGTCGGTGAATTTTTCATATTTCTAGACAGCAGAAAACCACTAAAGCTGACAGTTATGTTTTAAAAACAACTTCTCTCTTGAAGAAAAAACCCTGTTGTGTGTACCTATATGTAGGAGCATGTGTTTGTGTGTGTGTGTGTGTGTGTGTGTGTGTGTGTGTGTGTGTGTATGGATGTGGAGTTAAAGTACTGTTTTTTTCCCCTCGTTTTCAGCACTATATTAGAGGAGGAGAAGCTCCAGCAGAAGGAGAGGAGCAGGATGGAGATGAGGAGACAGGTCACTGTTTCTTGGGACTCTGGAGGGACTGATGAAGCACCACCAAAAGTAAGGCACTACTACACCACATATGTTTGTGTCTCGGTCTGTATGTTTGTTAAGTGCAATAGGTGTAGCAATAAAGAGTATCTGCTGTGTTTGTGCTTTTGACCCTAACCCTTGCAAGTCCCATGCACTCTTTAGTTAGCCTCTCTGATATGCTTTCATGTGGAGTTAGTAATATATTTTCTGTCATCTACTTTGCTGCAT